>NW_024582998.1:115077-116139 GCF_018398535.1 Haplochromis burtoni | reverse complement strand
GTCAGTACCAAGATTTTAAAATGAATTCTGAAATGTACTGGAAGCCAGTGTAATGAACGTAACACTGGTGTAATGTGCTCTCTTTTTCGTGTCTTGGTTAAAAGCCTTGCAGCATTCTGGACTAACTGGAGATGGTCAAGATTCCTTTTGCTCAAACAAAGAAAAAGGCTGTTACAATAATCTAAGCGAGAAGAATTAAAAGCATGAATAACCATTTCTAACTCAGACTTAGAAAGCAAAGTTCGCAGTTTGGAGATGTTTCTTAGCTGAAAAAGGCAGTTCCTAAAAATCAAGATTGTACATATTTAAAATGTCTTAATCAACTCTCCTGAGGTCAGCAATAATGTTTTTTAAAGACAGACTCAGTGTCATTTATCTTTTGTTCAGTGACATCTCTGTAACTGGTTTTTGAGATTTAAGTGTTGAATAGCCAGATCACTATCAAAAACCTGACTTTTAGAGTCTGATGGCAATCCCTTAATTCTGGAAATCATATTGATTCACGACAGTTACTTTGACACATACCACCTGCTCACTGGAGTACCTGGGCATGGGTTTGTCACCAGTTCAAATAGTAACCATGATTTGGAAGGCCTGAAAGATATTTGAATGTGCTTTTCATCTCTGCAGTGTAAGTCTTATCTACCTGGAGCTTTGACGTGAGAAACTGCTTTTTCGTCTCCTTTATCTTGAGCTGATGATGGGTTTTCTAAATATACTTTTCATTTACAAAGATTAATGTCATGTGGTCAAACTTTTCTTAATGGAATTGCTTTCAAACAGATTTTTAATAAACACAAGACATGTTGTTCTTCAAGCCGTCTTCAATTTTTTTGCCATCACTGAGAAAAAGAAGTCTTTCACAAAGAGACAGGCTGCCATTCCATTCCTCTCATCCTTTTCCCTTTCCTTGAACCAAGATGTTCAGCGAGAGGAATGGTGGAAAGAGGGGTTAATAGCCACTCTTGTCCAGCAAAAATCTAGGCTACGTCCACACGTACACGGGTATTTTTGAAAACGGGGATTTTCCGTTTTCGTTTTAAAAAATAATCCCGTCCACAC
>NW_024582998.1:109365-115052 GCF_018398535.1 Haplochromis burtoni | reverse complement strand
CTTTCGTCCACACGTAAACGGCGTTTTTGGTCACTGAAAACGAAGATTTTTGAAAACTCCGTTTTTGCATTTACGTGTGGACTAGAAAAACGGAGAAAACGCAGCGTCAAAGGCAGTGTTGGGTAAGTTACTTTAAAAAAGTAACTTAGTTACATTACTAGTTACTTCAAGTTACTCGTTACTTTCAAAGTAACTAGTTACTAGGGAAAGTAACTTTGGTTTTACTCAGAATTCTCTTGTTAATGTGTTTCTTCCATAACTTTGCCAGTCTTCTAGCTTGCTTACTTGCCACAAGTGCACTGTGCCACCTACCAATAGAAAGGAAAAGATAATGTGCATATTTCCACGAGAGAAATCCCACGCCTGGACCGTCATTGACTGCTGCCATGATTCTAGCCTACGTCACAGCGTCATGTGCGCCTTTTACATCCAACACAAAAACTGCAGTCGTGGTGCTTTCGATTGTACTCAGAACTCAGAAATTCTGCCTTCTGAATAGGAAGATGTAGGCAACACCAGACTGCAGATGAGCTGCATACAGGGCTGGACTGGGACAGAAAATTGGCCCGGGCATTTTGACTAGAGACGGCCCACCATTATAGGAAAAATCATAAAGCCTTTGAATGAAAATAAACACTGTTGTGACAGTGATGTACACTGTTTTGATGGTATATATGTCACGGTCTGGCTGGCAGACCGTGGGGATGTGGGGAAAAGGAGGACCCAGGCGCGGTACTCTGTGTATAAACAGTGCGTTTATTTACAGTGATGGAAACAATAACAGTAAATCCCCGTGCTCTCCGTGTCGTGTCTTCCCAAAAAGTCTGTGCTCCGTGTTCTCCACTCTCGTGTGTCCACACACATCCCGTGCCTGCTGCCCTCCGATGTTCCACGCTCCTCCTGAGGGGAAAATGACAGAGGCAGCCGTCAAGACACGTAATTCCAGTAGGCATACACTCACAGACTAAACTGAACAGAAGACTAACGTGGAGTCTCATGCAATGATCCCGCGTCGGTGGGAGCTCCAAGACTCTCTTAAGTAGCTCCCCCGACGAGGCCTGATCAGCAGCAGGTGTGTGGCTTCGGGTGTGGCCAGTCCCCTTGCAGGGCCACACCCTCCAGGCCTGACGCCGCCTATAAACAAGTGCTCAGCCACCACACACACTATACACAAGCACAGAGAAGGGGAAGCAACACCAAAATACACAACAATAACACAGGTCCATGACTGCCCGGGGTCCTGGGTCGCCCAGTCCCAGGACCCTGACAATATATGCATCTATTTATTCTTATTGTATTCTAATTTTTTGCCTCATAACTTTTGCACTGTCCACTTCCTGCTGTGACAAAACAAATTTCCCACGTGTGGGACTAATAAAGGTTATCTTATCTTATCTTATCTTATCTTATCAATCGTTTGTAAGATTCAGATAATTATTTTTTAAAAGCTAGACATTTTAAATGAGAATAAGAAAGAAAAGTATTTCTTTGTGCCCCCCTTTCCCTGTTAATGCCCTACATGCCCCCCTGGCAACACTTTGCTAGACCCGCCCCTGCACAGTTACCAGCTGTCAGCTACCTAAAAAAGGATCCTGGTGTTATTTGTCTCTCAGAAACAGTTCATAACTTCCCTTCAACTCATTCATGTCACCTAAAAGGTAAACCTGTTTCTCCATCACCTGTTCAGCTCTGATGATTCAGTAAGGACATCTCCTGGTTTCATCTTCATGTTTCCCTCTCACCACATAACCAAACCGATATCATGACCAGCAGCTTTACAGCTGTGGCTCCAGCAAACATCAGCTGATAGTAGAAATTAATATTAAATAAATTCTAACAACAGCTGATCAAGCTTAAACGTGCTGCTGTTGTTTAGCGACATCCGCTGGTTTCCTCTTTCTGGCGCAAAGTGAGCGATAAACAAACAAGAGAGCCGATCAGCTGATCATTGATCAGTTTCATGATTGAAGTAGAAGGAGAGGGAGGGGGAGAATGAAAGAAGAAGAGGCAGCTGTGCAGCAAAGACACAGAATAACTCCAGCTTTGTGTCTTTTTCATTGTAGCTGAATTACGGGACAAACTGTTCCTTTTCACCTCAATAAGAAACGCGTAATATTTTCTCTGAATACCAGACGGGACGGTTGGCAACTCTAATAACTTATGAACAAAATAAAGTTCAACATCATTAACTTCATAGCACCACCCAGCTGTATAGAAACTCCGTCATGCTAGCTAGCACGCAGTACGGAAAAAGTCAGAATAACGAAAATAAACTCCACCTAAACTTGGTTCATATCTGACCCAGAGAGACTGCAGGTCATAACTTCTTACCTGAAGTTCAGTTCACACTTGGACCGGCGGCCGCCTCGGGTCTCTTTTCCTTCTGCGTCCCTTTTCCTTCATCCACCTGCTGGCCTCCACCACTTGCTAATGTTACTGAATCTGTGGAAGCTCCGCGATAGCCACCACACGAAGTAACGAGTAACGACCCTATCTAAATCCCAGTAACGACTAACGCGTTCCTGATTTTGGCATAATAACTAGTTACCGTGCTCGTTACCACAATAATAACGTAGTTACTGTAACGCGTTACTTAATAACGCGTTAGTCCCAACACTGGTCAAAGGTGTGCGCATTTTTTGACATCACACTGTGCGCCACGTTATTGTTTCGGTGAAATGAATTTCTACAATACTGTTACTGTTAATTCTACTCTCTGCAGTGTTTAAATGCTTACATATACACACAGTTACTGTCCCTCCACACATACGACTCGGTTCTGCTTCTATGCCCCAGCTTTGTTTACTTTTTCCCACCGAGGCTTCTAGACTTCTGATTGGCCAACATTTCTGCACGGTTAGGAATATATCGCCACCTGTTGCTTTGGCATGTTCATAGCAGCGTTTTCCTTCATTTCTGCCTTTACGTGTGGACGGGATTATTTTTTAAAACGAAAACGGAAAATCTCCGTTTTCAAAAATACCCGTGTACGTGTGGACGTAGCCTAGAATTTTGATGGACAAAGTGGCTTTACTCTTTCACATTCCTCTCGCTGAACATCTTGGTTCAAGGAAAGGGAAAAGGATGAGAGGAATGGAATGGCAGCCTGTCTCTTTGTGAAAGACTTCTTTTTCTCAGTGATGGCAAAAAAATTGAAGACGGCTTGAAGAACAACATGTCTTGTGTTTATTAAAAATCTGTTTGAAAGCAATTCCATTAAGAAAAGTTTGACCACATGACATTAATCTTTGTAAATGAAAAGTATATTTAGAAAACCCATCATCAGCTCAAGATAAAGGAGACGAAAAAGCAGTTTCTCACGTCAAAGCTCCAGGTAGATAAGACTTACACTGCAGAGATGAAAAGCACATTCAAATATCTTTCAGGCCTTCCAAATCATGGTTACTATTTGAACTGGTGACAAACCCATGCCCAGGTACTCCAGTGAGCAGGTGGTATGTGTCAAAGTAACTGTCGTGAATCAATATGATTTCCAGAATTAAGGGATTGCCATCAGACTCTAAAAGTCAGGTTTTTGATAGTGATCTGGCTATTCAACACTTAAATCTCAAAAACCAGTTACAGAGATGTCACTGAACAAAAGATAAATGACACTGAGTCTGTCTTTAAAAAACATTATTGCTGACCTCAGGAGAGTTGATTAAGACATTTTAAATATGTACAATCTTCAGTTGATTAGGAATTGCCTTTTTCAGCTAAGAAACATCTCCAAACTGCGAACTTTGCTGTCTAATCTGAGTTAGAAATGGTTATTCATGCTTTTATTTCTTCTCGCTTAGATTATTGTAACAGCCTTTTTCTTTGTTTGAGCAAAAGGAATCTTGACCGTCTCCAGTTAGTCCAGAATGCTGCTGCAAGGCTTTTAACTAAGACACGAAAAAGAGAGCACATTACACCAGTGTTACGTGCAAACGCATAGAAAAATCTGCGTTTTCAAAAATACCCGGGTACGTGTGGACGTAGCCCTATTCTGCAGGTGACGGCGTGAAATAGAGGAAAGGTACATCCTGCACAGGCTTGTATTAGTCTATCACAGAGCTAACATATAAAGGCTACCATTCACGTTCACACCTACAGTTTAACATAACATGCATGTCTTTGGACTGTGAGAGGTTTCTTTGATGCACACCACCAGGGACAGGGATAATGTACTCCACACATAAAGGTAAATTCAAGCCCAGTAACTTCTTGGTGTGAAGCAACAGCACAAACCACCACTATGGCAATAAAACACAAGGAAGAAATGCAGTGTATATTAGTATGTGATTTGTGAAAAATCTTTGATCAACTGAGGCAAAGAGTTCACTCAAAAACTGAAATACATTATACATGGTTGTACAGTTAGCCACAACTTTATATTTCACAGAGACACATGGTGTCTCGCTTCTGCTCATCTTGATACATGCTCATTCATCCAGGTAAGGTTATTGCAGAAAGTTTAGTATGCAGTTAATGCATACTATTAAAATTTGGGCTATAATGGTTGTATTGATGTATATCAACTTGAAATGCTACCAAAAATGGCACTACAACATGTAAAAATATAATATAAGCTCTGGCGGACTTGGTTCTATGGTAGGTCTTAAAGGGTTAATTATAGACACATTTAATTTATTATTGACATATTTAATTAATTAATAACACATTTAAATAATTATTGACAAATTAAATTAATTATTTAATGATTTATTTATTTAATTCATTTTGGCACTATTGTACCCTTCATGTCTCACCTTGAAATCATTTTATCTGTCAGCCTCACCCATCAAACTAAGGGGGCGGGGTTAACGCTGCCACTGCAGCTTCTCTAACATTTGATTGGTTGCCATACAAAGTAAGTCAAGACAGGTCGATGCTAGATAATTGATTGCTTGTGTGGACTTGGGGCAGCCAGGTATCCCAGAATGCATTTCAAATCACAAGCAGCAATAGTGGTGGTGTAAAGTTTTAAAATACCCCGTTTTTTTGTCACTAACTACACTTTTAATAGTGTTTTAGCTGCAAACGTCGCGGTGTAATCTTCGTATGTCTGGTCAGGTTGTCAACATAGAACATGTTTCCAAAAGAGCTCAGATGTTTTCAGAGATGTCACTAGCTTTACAACCAGTTAGCTTACATATTCCAATCTCCATATTCCACATGTTGCATTCGCAGATTCTCATTTTCACCGAACGATCGTCTCTTTCCGCCTGGTCTTGTGTCTCTGTAACATAAAGAACGAGCTGACATTTTTCTCATGACACCAGCGATCAGTTCAACAGGCCCTCAGTTTACCTGCATGCATCCTCCTCCTCACCTGTCAGCTGTTTAACACCTGCTGCTAATTCAAGAAACACGCTCACGTTACCTGGTGATAGTCACAATTAGGGCTGCCACAAACGATTATTTTGATAGTCGACTAGTCACCGATTATTTATGCGACTAGTCGACTAATCAGATCATCATCCACTGGACGTAAAACTACAGCTTATTGCACCAGCAGCATCTGCTTGTCAGGGTCCTGGGACTGGGCAACCCAGGATCCCTGGGCAGTCATGGACCTGTGTATTATTATGTATTTTTGGTGTCGTTTTCCCCTTCTCTGTGCGTGTACATATGTGTGTTTCTCTGTGCTGTGTTAGTCTGTCCCACTCATATGTTTAGGCGAGGTATGGGTGTGTATGTCT
>NW_024582998.1:77105-109340 GCF_018398535.1 Haplochromis burtoni | reverse complement strand
GAGATTGGGGTTTCAAAAGATATTGTCCCAAAACTACACTTGCACTCTGATACTCCTGACCAAGAGTGTAGAAGGTGAAGAAATTATCACATGTCAGTATGTCCTTAAGATCTGCAGTCATCACTATGCATTTGCTTCTTTTCAGGAACACTGTCTGCAGGTTTCCCAGCATGAACCCGCATGTTCCCGGTATATAACTTGTCCTGGTATGTTCACATGTTAACATGCTCACATAACACATAACATAAAGCTTGCTTGGCATATACTGTTTGAAAGGGCAGCGCCCCTAAAAGTGACTAGACACTCATCCACTGAGACATTTGGACTTGCCTTAAAGATAAGTGGCAGTCACTTCACTCACTTGTCCCAAAACTCTCTGATTACCTTAGTTTGTCTTGTTGATGATGGCCTGGTTTTGCATGATGTGTGAAATTTATGGAGTGACACGGTGGCCTAACGACCAGACTCTGCATCCCATAAACTGCTGGTAGATTCATTTCTGGATCTGTACACAACACACTCAAAATCAAAACTGATGTATGCATTGATGTCTTTCTGGGTTACCTCCTTTCCCCTCCAAGTAGGTATTGTTCACCACTGTGGTTTCAGTGTATTAAGTCTGTTCAAGTTCAAATCAGGATTTGATGTAATCAATCTGGAATACGGTACAATTTGTATGTCCTCTGGTCATCATTTGAATGACCTTTTCAGATGAAAGCCTTCCTTGATCGTTAGACAGGGATAAATTCCCATTCTTTGATTTAAATGTTACAGTGGTTTTGACATGGCCATCCTCTTCATCACTTGATTGCTCCTCATCCGTCATTTCTTGGTCTGGATTATATTCTGGGTCATCTTCAGCTTCTGACACTTGCAAGTCCAACCAATCCTCACTGCCAGTTTCCTGGGCTGTCTTTATTTATCATCATGTGTTGATCAAATATTCAAAAGCCTCACTTAGGGTATATTGAGCTGTCATTGTGCTACCACACAATGACCTGTATGCAAGAGCTCAAAAAAGCACTATAGACCAATACTACAAAAAAAGTTTAATGTTACTGAGACAATGTTGCAATTTTATGTGAGAACTGCCAACATAGGTGCTGTTCGGGTGGGAGAATGGCTCTGCTGGGCAAAGGTTCCCATTATGGTTGCCAGGGTACCCAAGGCATATGTGTGTTTGTGCATGTGTCTGTCTGACAAATGAGGATTTATGTGAGAACTTTTTTTTTTGCACTAATTGTTGTCCTCTACATTCATTTTTAATAACCAGATCCTTTTTGACCAGGAACACAGAGTGTACACAGATGAAAGGTAAAAGGTGAAATAAAATCACAAAATTGGATGTAAAGGAATACAGTTGATTATGTGTTGAAATGCTCTTTGAAAAGTGTAAATAATTTGATCACATTGACATAAGATTCCACCACTTTGTGCACAGAGATAAAACTTAAACCAGTTAAATTTGACTGGAACACAACGTCAGAATATAAATCCACTTTTGTGGTGTACAGTACAAATATGCTTGCCCAATATAGACTTTAATTTCAAACACTAAACTCTAAATGCTTAGAAACTCAAAAAGATTCTATTCTTTCACATTGTAACATTACTCAGGCCAAATGAGAGATCCATTGTGTGTCTTTTTCTCTACTTCATGTGATGTAAAACCACAATAATTTCCAGGTCAAGTGAGGAGCAAGGTATGAAGAAAATAAGACCCATTATACTTTTAGAATTACGTATGCATGCATTATAAACAGAGATGGGCAGTAAAGCGTTACTGTAATCTGATTACTTTTTTCAAGTAACGAGTAAAGTAAGGGATTACTATTGCAAAAACGGTAATTAGATTACCGTTACTTTCCCGTAGGAACGCTGCGTTACTGCGTTACTAAAACCGTGATTTTTTGCGAGAATGTCTCACGACAGTGACGTAAGCGAGTGCGCCGTTAGTGACAACAGCTGTGTGCAGATCAACAATGGATCACATATCGATTGTGGGAGAGAGTATGAGCGTGCAGCGTTTAAAGCGTGGAAGTACTGACCTTACTTTGAGTTTGATTCCATAAAAAGTGACAAAAACATTAGCGTCCATCGTGCGTGGGAAGAAAACTTCTTTTTACAGCGAAAAAAAACCCCTAAACTTCCAAGCAAGCACCGAGTGCGCAACGACGTAATGGGAAATTCACAGAGAAACTCGCGGATTCTTCAACTGACCGCGGCACACCTGCACCAGGGTAAACCTCCGCCTACCCCAGTCCTGCTTTACAGGTGAAAATAGAGCAACAGGACCGCTGAGTCTTTGACTTTATTTATTTTCTGCTGTGTTTTACTTGCATCTATTTGAAAGACTGAGTGTAAACACAAAAAATATTTTATTTTATGTGCTGGAATGTGCAGAAAATAGGTTTAAATGTTAAACTAATTTATTCAAGTCAGAGAATGTTGCATATAATTAAATTTTTGCTTGATGCATAAAGTTAAAAGATTAAAACTGATAAAACAAGTTAAAAAAAAGAGACTTTTCCATTTGATTACATTTTGTATGATGGATTATGTAGAAAAAGTAGAATTGGGCTGAAAGATCTATCGCTTTATCACCTCTTCAGGTTGTAAATCGTGTTTTTAAAAAGTAACTAAGTAATTAATTACTTTTGAAAATAAGTAATCAGTAAAGTAACGGGATTACTTTTTTGGGGAAGTAATCAGTAATTAGTTACTGATTACTTTTTTCAAGTAACTTGACCAACACTGGATTATAAATAGCATTCTTTGTAGTTTGTACTTTCGTAAACTTAGTTATACCCAGCAGATATATTAAATGAAAAAGCAATAGTGTCCCTAGATGGTCTACTGATTTAAATGTTACTCAAGTGTGATGTTTTCTAGTGCTCATCTTTGGAAAAACTTGAATACTGTATTATTGTTATTGTTGTTCTGTATTGTTGTTGAGTCTTTGCCTTATAATATAAAGCACCTTGAGGCAAATGTTGTTGTTATGTGGTGCTATATAAATAACACTGAATTGAACTGAATTGAATTGGAAGAATGTGGAAATGTTATCATTTTATGGATGTCAAACCTGTAAGATCTTCTTTTCTCTGTGTGTCCAAAGGGACGTTTTGGTGTAGCACATAGTTTACTAGCCTCAATATGTTCCTCTACAGGTTTGTGTGTGATAGACAGAATACAGCAATAATGCAGACCCAGTAACATTAAACCATAAAGGAGAGAGCAACAGTAAAGAGAAACAAATACACAGATTTATGGTTTGCGGTTCTTCCATCTTACTGTCCTGCCTATTAGTTAGCACCGACAGGCTGATCATGTTGTACAGGGCACTTGCCTCTCCATAGAAAAAAAAACAAAAAACGTGTCAGACAAAGACCATCTGGCATCTTATCAGCATTCAGAGCAACTCCTAGACCCCCAGGACAAAGCCTGACTGTCAAGTAATTCTGAGTGACATAAAAAATTACAATATAATGCTAAATACTTTAGCAAATAAGAGCAGAACATTTCAAAAGCCTTAGCAGCTCTAATTTGGGTCTTATTTTTAGTAGAGGTGCAAAATTACAATTTCTAAATTTCCCTGCTATAGAAAAGAACATGCAATTTCAATGGATAATACCCAAGACTGCACTGAGACTAAAGGTTGGAGGATCAGAAACCATTATCTGCCTCTTGCAGCAGATTATCTGCTCATATGATCTCGATGTTTATGTATCTATTTACTCTAGATGTATTCCTCTTTAGCTTCACTTACGAACTTCCTCTGTTCACTTCCATTCTTAACATTTTCCTCCATGATTTAAAAATAAATTTAAAAATAAATTGCATAGCAACAATAATGACTAATGGTAGTTGTGGTCTTTGACTTCTGTGGTCCGTCACTTACTTCTAACATTTGTAAATGTGCTTTACATTTCAGCAACCATATGATCACAGCCTTATAGTCAGCAGTCCCACAAACAAGCACTAGGCGGGCAGAAAATGAACAGAAAATTTCATCTGATGGCAGCGTGTTTCCCTCATTATACAGTGCTATCTCTTAGGGAACATCTAAAATCAGTTTGCAAACAGTGATACTGTTAGGATAAAAGTTTTAGTGCTTCTTTCCAAATCTCCATCTGTTTTTTCTTTCTAATCATATATTTGCAGTTGGTCTCAAATTTGTACTGACAGGTAAATATGCATTGCCTTTCCTACCCCTATGCTGATTTGATGTTCACATGAAAAGAATATTAGAATCTTAGCATGTGTTCAGATAACCAGATTGAAACTGTATTAAAATCAAGAAAACCCCAGTTCAATTAGATCTACTGCTAGAGAGGATTTGGAAGAAAGACATTAAAGCACAATCAGTGGTATCCTCCATGTGTCCTTTTCACACAGACAGGTTAATGGTGTTCAGAGGGAGACTTTAGCATTAGACTCCTCGTTAACAGCTGACCTACACTGATCTGTCTGGAGTGTGAGTGAAGTTGACGAGGCAGTGAAATTCAGAGATGTTTTAATGATTCCTTCAATACTGTGTTGAACGTTTGCTGAATCTGAGCCAATCTGAGTTTGATTAGTAATCTTAAGGATTTATCAGGCTTTAGAAAACCTTACTTGAGGCCAAATATATGATCACAGATGTATGTTGAATTTTTCTGTCCTGACTTACTTTTCCTTCTTCTCATTATTAACTGACAGTTAAAGGTAGTTTTATTTTTCCTGTAATGATGACGTTATAAAAATAGTTATAAAGTTAAGAAAAAATATAACTTTAAATTTTATAAACTATTTTTTTATTAAAAGAGAAGCATAAAAACACAGTACTGACAGTTGTTACTGCGTTACCAACATCATAAACATAACACAAACGTGCGTGTGCGAAGGACAGAGAGGATGAGAGATGGTTACAAAATTAAAATGAGAGGGCTTACATCTTCCAGTTTCATGTGGAAGGTACTATCATTTTACTTAAGTTACATTTAAAATCACTGTAAAGCCATAACCTTTAGACCACAAGGAAGGGATATAACATGATTGTACACTTCATTAAGACAGGTGCTATGGTGTCACAGTTCTCAGTGCGTATGGCAGATCTGAGATGAAAAGAGCGAAACAAGAGATGAAATCTACAAGAGTCTACTTTGATCAGGGAGCACAAATGTTCTGCAGCATGGCAGCCACTCGCCTCACCCACCCTTAATCTCTGCTGTGCATGGGAGGGAAAGCAAGGTAGTGCTTGCATTTATGTTGTGTTGAGTGACATGCAAGTTAAAGACATACAAGATTTTTGTCAAAGAGGAAGCAGGTCAGAGGCAAAAACATCACACTCAACAATGATTTTGAAGATTAGACATTTTGACAGTTAGGAGGCTTAATATAGTTAGCTCTATGGAGCATTTTATGTTTTCCTTTCATGGCGCATAGCTTTATTGTTTTGGTTTAGTTTAATCTCTCTTACAAACTTTTGTTTTTACAGCAAGCGACTGTTTTAAAGAAAGAAAGAAAGAAAAAAGCACCTCACAGTATAAGCTACCTGATGAGCACCAAATGAATGCTAAAAAATGTAATAAGTTGACAATATGCCAGTGATGTGTTTGCAGCTTGTTTTACTGCTTTGAAGCATGGAAGAAGCAAAGCAATAGTCCACAGTTAATGGACAATAATAATCAAATAATGATTTTGATGATGTTTTGTACATCAGGTGGGGTGGAATTTGTTACCCTGGTGATCTCAAAAATGAATAGCTTGAATAGCACAAATATTAATCCAAACCATGAACTTTAAATAGCAGGAGGGTTTTCAATTGAAATACTGCTACTACATATGTTATTTCAAGAATGAGTACATTCAGGAGCAATATGAGTTCTAGGACTTAATAACTGTAATGACAAACTTAAACAGTCACATAAACAGAATGATAGGTTACCACTTTTGGTTAGTCGCTGGGAAATGACATTACTGCATTTAACTATTTTGAAGGGAAATTAGCTTTATTATGGAAAATAAAATCAGAATAATTAAGATTAACCATTAAACCACTGCAAAGTGACACAGTCTGAGAGAGTTAGCTAAATTGTTGACTTTCTGTAGATATTAGTGCAGAATTATTTATTTATTTCACATTTTAATTAATTATTGACACATTTAAATAATTATTTAATGGTGTATTTAATTAATTAATTTTGGCACTATTGACTCCTTCAGGTCTCACCATGAAATAAGTTTATCTGTCAACCTCACCCATCAAACCCAGGGGGCGGGGTTAATGCTGATCGAGTCAAAACCATTGCTTTGGCTTTGGTTTGTGTGTCACCAAATACAATTTTAATATTTTTTAGCCGAGAATGTAGTGGTTTAATCTTCTGAGATCTGGTCGGTTTGTCAAGATAGAGCCTCTTTGCAAAAGTACTTCGATGATTTCGGAGATGTCTGCCCAGCCCAGTCTTACGGCGTGGGATAGACACGCTTGCCTCGCAAGCAATCGAGCTGTTATTACTGCCGACAAAGCGCAGGTCCCGGTACTCAGCTGTAATAATCCCTGCTGTACGCTGACTTCATTTACTGAGGTTTAGTGATGTGCGGATCGATCCTGAAATATCGATTCCTCCGATACCAGTCATTTATGTTCTAGAATCGATTCTCACATTAAAATATCGATATTTTTAGTAATTTAGGGTTAATTTGTAGTTTATCATTAACAGCAACACAGTGGAAAGAAACTATAACATTCGGATTGTCTACATTCAAAGGAACTACTTCCTCTTCCGCCTTTCATAGTCATGTGCGAAATACGGCTGTATAAATGTCTCGCAGCCCCTTGGCGCGCGCACTCACAACAATGGCTGAGCGTAATTGTGCGGACGTATTTTACCTCCACAAACAGCTGAGACGTGGTTTGCGATACATGTGGCAAAAAAGTGCTCCAAGAGTGAGGTGTTGTGGCCATACTTTCCCAACCTTGAGACCTCAGAATTAGGGAGACATTCAAAAGGGCTGTTGGGGGGGGGTGATAAATACATTTTACAGTGTTTATTTATCGGATAAAATACGTTAAATGTCACCGTTATTATTGGCCGGCCCGGAAACAGCGGGGGTGTCCAAATTCAGAGGCTGCTTCCACCTGAGGACCCGCCTTCGCGGTCTAAAGAAAGCCGGGTAGTACGTCACGAGTTCCCTCGGTGGAGTGAAACTCAGCCGTCTGCTCCTTGCTATCTAAAATATAACCGGGCGCTGGCGTAAACTCTCGACCGTCTCACACTTTCTTTAATTAGTTTTCTGTTTGATGTTTATTCAGCTGTGTGAAAACCCCGGAGGAACCCACCCGAGGGATTAATAAAGTTAAATTTAATTTAATCTAATCTAATAACTTTAATCTCAGCCAAACCGATTTACTCACGAACAAATAAAACACTGAAAAAGCCAAACAATAACATTTTTAAGTTATCAAAGTGACTTATATATCATGTTTAACCCGAGTAGTGAAAGCGCGGGGGTTTGAAAACGATGTGTCGATCGGCTCAGATATTTGAAGTTTACACAGCTACATTCTCACCTGAAAACATGTTAAAAGTTTTTTTTGCGACCCAGAAAGAGAAATAAGAGTAATATTAAAACTAAGTAGCTGCCGCCATTGTTGGAAACTGGAATTGGCTGGGCCGCGCTATGAATTCTGCAATATGGTTTTTCAATTTTGTTGTCCAGGTGGAAATTCGGGAGAATGGTGGCTCCGGGATTCTCCCGGAAAAATCGGGAGGGTTGGCATGTATGGTTGTGGCAACATCACTAACCTTGTCAAACACCTCAGAGTAAATCATATCACAGAATATGAGGCGCGTATGTTGAGACGAACTGAAGAGGAGGAGAGGGACAGGTGCTGCTAGGGCGAGACAGACGTCTCTCACGGAGTCCTTTAGTGCTGCAGGCAGGCAAGGTGTTCAAATAGCGCACAACTTCAGTTTTTTTATTTCTATATGATGAACTCTGCATTATTAAGTGATAAGAACAAGTAATCTGATGTCCTGTAATCATTATGACGCTATAATTTGAGATACAATAAATAAAATACGTTTTTGTATAAAGTATCGGTATCGGATCAGTATCGTCGATACCACCCTGAATATTACTTGGTATCGGATCGGAAAGGAAATCAGTGGTATCGCACATCACTACTATGTTATATTTATGGGTTTTTATTTCCTGATGTTTGTATGTGTCATACGTGTTTCAGTCGCCAATTCTGAATTATAACTAACATTAAAAACATGTTTAAGGAGGAGAGAGAGCAAATAAATCAGATTAACAGCTATCTTTGGGTTTTTGTTAAATAATCAGTGTGACCTGTGTATAAATGCATAAACTTTATAAAAGAGATAACGTTGGTGTTTCCGTCATGTAGTAACTGCTGGCTTTAACTGTACAAAGGTTGTTCGACACTATGAAACACATACAGACTTCATGATGTTCGGCTAATATTTTTATTGTGAATATTAATCATGAGGGTAAACGGCCCTGTACACCACGGAGCAAGGTCAGCATATCCACGATATCTTCAGCTCTGAGTTAACCCAGAGTTTCACAGCTGGGTCACATGAAAGTGTTGGTAGTATCAAACTAGTCTCGGTCATCTACGAATATGTCATGGGTCATATCAGTATGATTTTACAGAAAATCATCCTTATTACTGCCAACTATTCCAGAGACGTGAAAATCTACAGCATAAAGAACAAAAAAATATAGCAGTCTAACGCAACACTGTAACAGAGATGACGTCAGTTTGTCGCAGATCAAAGTGGAATGAAAGTGATTGGTTGAACAGGTGTTCGTGATCTGTGTTTTCTGCATTTTCATCAGTGTAAGAGACTCAGCAGCAGATTAGAATAACATTTACATTTAATAAATCACCAAATTAATACACGCAAGAAACGATCAAACCTGTTCCGACAATTTGAGTTTGTATTCCCTCAGCTGCAGACTCGCTGCTGTTTAAATGTTTGAGAGGAAGATTAGATATAAAACAAACGTCAAACATAGACTCAGTCTACATTCACATTTGATAGGAGGCCAGCACGTATTATGGCTGTGTCCTGTTTTAAGATCATATATGTACACACCGGCTCACTCCTTGGCGGCCGCTTATCGGGGCCTGGAGCCTGGGGCTCGCTCGGGCCACTTCGGAGGTGGGGTGCCCCCGGCCTCTCGGCCTGGGGCTCGGTCACTCAGGCACAGCTGGCTGCCGGCGGAGCTCACGGGCGCGTCACTGCAACTCCCCCTGGCTTCTGCTCCGCGGCTGCTGAGTGAGCCCTCATCTGGGACTCTCCTCAGCTCTTACTGGGACAGTGGCGCGGCTGCCCCTCTGTTGGTCTTCCTTGGTCTCTTGTGTTCTGGGGGCCTCTGGATGTCTGGAGTTTTGATCTCCTCCATACCTGCTTCATACCCTGGAGGACGGGGCTGTGGCTCCCCACACTCCCTAGCAGATCGTTACATGGAGAAACCTTTGGAATGCAAGCATGCTGATCCACACAGGTATGCACACGGGTTCACAGACGCGGACTACAGCTTTCTTGGCTGCTGCCTCAAAGCACATTGTGCGCTGTCTATCTTGCGTGCTGCACAATATCGTTTATTATTTAGTATCTACTGATATCTACTGCTAGCTAGTTTATTGTGATGGTGCCGTTTTTTTTATTATGTTGCTCTTTGTTGTTTGCTTTCTCTTCTGTTTTTTTTCTCCATACAGGTGACCCAGGTGTTTTGTTTTTTTGTTTGTTTTTTTTCTTTCTTCCCCCCTTCTCACCGTCTCTTCTCCCCTTTGGTTTTCTTTCTCTCCCTCTCTCTTTCATTCTTTCTCCCTGTCCTATCCCCCAGTCATGTCTGTCCCGTTTGTAGCAACTGAAAATAAAATAAATTCATAATTATAATAAAGGTCAATCAAATGGACCAATATGGCAAGGCCATGATGATCCACTTGGTAAAATAAATCCACTTGGCATCTTTCTTGGCCTTAAGACAACAATTCTGATGGCTAAAGATCCAAACGGGACACAAAAAATAAAAAAATCATACATGTAAAATTGTTGTCTGACCTCCGTCGATCCAGCCGCTCAGAGTCCGTGGTTACCATGGTTACTGCATAAGCAGCTATAATGTTAACAGCTGGCACTGAGGAAACCTACCGGCAGCATGGGTGTTTATGTTTTTCATTGCAAAAGAACTGTCTGAATGGTTAACTGAAGTTAACTTGGATAAATTATAGTTAAGGAGTATCACAGATAACGCCTACGTGAGCTGTGTGACTGTTCACCACTACACTGAAATCAGTAGGCTATTACTGAAATACACGTGCTATATCATAAACTATTGTGGCGAGCTCAGACAAGGAGGAGACAGAATTTTGTTCGGTCTTGCTCCCCCGCCCTCTTAGCCAGGGAGCACAGCCAATTATTTACATCTGCCAGAAGAACACTACCGCTAGCTAACTGCTCAGCGCGGCAACAGCACAGCAACAACAATAACAACACACAGGGTGCCCTCTGACCCCGGAAGGACACACCGTCGCAGCGAGAGGGCGTCACCCGTCACTATGGAAACATAAACAAAACATAACTGTAAAAACAGAACCCCGAACAGCCCTGACCCGCTACACTATGATATAAATAGGAAGGTCCTATTAACATGTTTAGTTTTAAAGGACACCTTCCTGCCTTTAGTCTCATTCATGAGCAGTATTAGTTTTCTTCTAACATCCAGAAGTCTGCACGATGTGTTTCATAGTTTCTAACAAGCCTTTGACAGTTAAACATAACATGACCGAAACAGCAAAAAACAAAACAAAACAAAAAAAACCAAACACAAATTGTATGTTAACCTCATCTATTTTTAGTTAAGTAAACTCTAAAAATCCCAACAGATTGCTGGTGCTTAGAATACAGTTGAATAACTTAAAAAACAGATGATGCAATATTTCTGTCCTTCTGTCGCTCGGTGGAAATGCGCCTTCTCTTCTCTTTCTTTAAAACATTTTAAAAGTCAGTTTACTCTCAAAATTCACTGTTAAATCCAAAACACACCAGATAAAGAAAAGCGAATGGTTCAGTCTAACACATGTGCCAGTGAACCATTAAACGTCTGTAAAACTATGCAGTTATGAAACGTAACTTTAACCTCAGCCAAACCGATTTGCTCAGTTGTAAATAAAACAGCGAAGTAAACGTGACCCGACAGACAAAACCTGAGTGAATTAAGTCCAGCGTTTAACCACTGAGAGCTAAAACTCAGGTGAGGTTTCAAAGCTGTGTGCCGGTGATTGGACATCAGCCGCTGATAAAGTGGGTTCGCCTATAAAGTGCTCTGTAGGGAAACAAGCTCCAGCGGCTTTGCGCTCAGAAAAAAAACAACAAAAACAAAATTATATTTACTTATATTGTGCAGAAAGATTGTGTCATATCGAGTACCGGCTACCCAGTTAAATTGTGACTAGGGCTGCCACGATTTGTCGACTAGTCACGATTACGTCGACTATCAAAATCGTCGACGACTGATTTAATAGTCGACGTGTCGTTTGAAGCTTTGTAAGATCGCAAAAGACGCAGGAATAATAGCAGGATTTAAGAGTGTAATAACGGACTGAAACAGAAGATGGCAGCACTGCATGTACAAGGATGCCAGCTGCCGTTAAACCCCGAAGAAGAAGAAGCAGCTGTGTCCCAGAATTCATAGCGCGGCCCAGCTTAGTTTCCAACAATGGCGGTAGCTAGTTAGTTTTAATATTACTCTTATTATTCTTTCTGGGTCACAAAATAAACGTTTAACATATTTTCAGGCGAGAATGTAGCTGTGTAAACCTCAAATATCGGCTCAGTTTATCAGGACACCACATATTTTCAAAAGCGCTCCGACGTTTTCGGAGACGTCTGTTACCCACTAGCTCGATAGCTAGCCGGGGGCTAGGTCACTAGCCGTGAGAACACCGGACTCCCGGCAAATTGTTTTCAAACCCACCGCCGTCTTTCGCGACTCAGGTTAAATATATATGAGTCACTTAGATAAATTAAAAATGTTGTTTGGCTTTTTTTTTTTCAGTATTTTATTTGTTCCTGAGTAAATCGGTTTGGCTGAGATTAAAGTTATAGTTTTTACACAGCTGAATAAACGTCAAGCAGACAGCTGATTATCAGAAGTGTGAGATGCTGGAGAATATACTCCGGTGTCCTGTTATATTTTAGATAGCAAGGAGTTTATTAAACTTTACCGAAACAATCTGCAAATTTCATTAAAATTGAATAAACTATCATCTTGTCTTTATTTTTAGTTAGCACCTTAAAAGCTTAAAGCTGTAAGCTAATGATAGTTATATAAGAGCATGTCACGGTCTGGCTGGCAGACCGTGGGGATGTGTGGGGAAGGAGGACCCAGGCGCGGTGCTCTATGTATAAACAGTGTGTTTATTTACAGTGTGCAACAAAGTAACAATAAATCCCCGTGTTTTCCCAGACTCCCGTGTTGTGTCTCTCCGTGAATAGTCCGTGTCTTTGTGCTCTCCGCTCCCGTGTCAGCACCCCCCGGTGCTCGCTGCTCTCGTGTCTTCCACGCTCCTCCTGTGGGAAACAATAGACGCAGCCGTCAGGACACATACAACTGCGGGCATACACGCACACTAACTTAACTGAACAGAAGACTAACGTGGAGTCTCATGCAATGATCCCGCGTCGGTGGGAGCTCCAAGACTCTCCTAAGTAGCTCCCCCGACGAGCCCTGATCAGCGGCAGGTGTGTGGCTTCGGGTGTGGCCAGTCCCTCCGCAGGGCCACACCCCTCAGGCCTGCAGGTGGCCGAGCTCCATCCTCCAGGCACACCCGCGTGCTGCCATCTTCTGTTTCAGTCCGTTATTACACTCTTAAATCCTGCTATTATTCCTGCGTCTTTTGCGATCTTACAAAGCTTCAAACGACACGTCGACTATTAAATCAGTCGTCGACGATTTTGATAGTCGACGTAATCGTGACTAGTCGACAAATCGTGGCAGCCCTAGTCACAATTTAACTGGGTAGCCGGTACTCGATATGACACAATCTTTCTGCACAATATAAGTAAATATAATTTTGTTTTTGTTGTTTTTTTTCTGAGCGCAAAGCCGCTGGAGCTTGTTTCCCTACAGAGCACTTTATAGGCGAACCCACTTTATCAGCGGCTGATGTCCAGTCACCGGCACACAGCTTTGAAACCTCACCTGAGTTTTAGCTCTCAGTGGTTAAACGCTGGACTTAATTCACTCAGGTTTTGTCTGTCGGATCACGTTTACTTTGCTGTTTTATTTACAACTGAGCGAATCGGTTTGCCTGAGGTTACAGTTACGTCTCATAACTGCATAGTTTTACTGAAGTTTAATGGTTCACTGGCACATGTGTTAGACTGAACCATTCGCTTTTCTTTATCTGGTGTATTTTGGAATTTTTTTAACAGTGAATTTTGAAATTAAACTGGCTTTTAAAATGTTTTTACACAACGAGGAAAAAGAAGGCGCATTTCCACCGAGCAGACAGAAACCTGGACAGAAATATTGCATCATCTGTTTTTTAAGTTATTCAACTGTATTCTAAGCACCAGCAATCTGTTGGGATTTTTAGAGTTTACTTAACTAAAAATAGATGAGGTTAACATACAATTTGTGTTTGGTTTTTTTTGTTTTGTTTTGTTTTTTGCTGTTTCGGTCATGTTATGTTTAACTGTCAAAGGCTTGTTAGAAACTGTGAAACACATCGTGCAGACTTCTGGATGTTAGAAGAAAACTAATACTGCTCATGAATGAGACTAAAGGCAGGAAGGTGTCCTTTAAAACTAAACATGTTAATAGGACCTTCCTATTTATATCATAGTGTAGCGGGTCAGGGCTGTTCGGGGTTCTGTTTTTACAGTTATGTTTTGTTTATGTTTCCATAGTGACGGGTGACGCCCTCTCGCTGCAACGGTGTGTCCTTCCGGGGTCAGAGGGCACCCTGTGTGTTGTTATTGTTGTTGCTGTGCTGTTGCCGCGCTGAGCAGTTAGCTAGCGGTAGTGTTCTTCTGGCAGATGTAAATAATTGGCTGTGCTCCCTGGCTAAGAGGGCGGGGGAGCAAGACCGAACAAAATTCTGTCTCCTCCTTGTCTGAGCTCGCCACAATAGTTTATGATATAGCACGTGTATTTCAGTAACAGCCTACTTATTTCAGTGTGTAGTGGTGAACAGTCACACAGCTCACGTGGGCGTTATATGTGATACTCCTTAACTATAATTTATCCAAGTTAACTTCAGTTAACCATTCAGACAGTTCTTTTGCAATGAAAAACATAAACACCCATGCTGCCGGTAGGTTTCCGCTCTGCCAGCTGTTAACATTATAGCTGCTTATGCAGTAACCATGGTAACCACGGACTCTGAGCGGCTGGATCGACGGAGGTCAGACAACAATTTTACATGTATGATTTTTTTATTTTTTGTGTCCCGTTTGGATCTTTAGCCATCAGAATTGTTGTCTTAAGGCCAAGAAAGATGCCAAGTGGATTTATTTTACCAAGTGGATCATCATGGCCTTGCCATATTGGTCCATTTGATTGACCTTTATTATAATTATGAATTTATTTTATTTTCAGTTGCTACAAACGGGACAGACATGACTGGGGGATAGGACAGGGAGAAAGAATGAAAGAGAGAGGGAGAGAAAGAAAACCAAAGGGGAGAAGAGACGGTGAGAAGGGGGGAAGAAAGAAAAAAAACAAACAAAAAAACAAAACACCTGGGTCACCTGTATGGAGAAAAAAAACAGAAGAGAAAGCAAACAACAAAGAGCAACATAATAAAAAAAACGGCACCATCACAATAAACTAGCTAGCAGTAGATATCAGTAGATACTAAATAATAAACGATATTGTGCAGCACGCAAGATAGACAGCGCACAATGTGCTTTGAGGCAGCAGCCAAGAAAGCTGTAGTCCGCGTCTGTGAACCCGTGTGCATACCTGTGTGGATCAGCATGCTTGCATTCCAAAGGTTTCTCCATGTAACGATCTGCTAGGGAGTGTGGGGAGCCACAGCCCCGTCCTCCAGGGTATGAAGCAGGTATGGAGGAGATCAAAACTCCAGACATCCAGAGGCCCCCAGAACACAAGAGACCAAGGAAGACCAACAGAGGGGCAGCCGCGCCACTGTCCCAGTAAGAGCTGAGGAGAGTCCCAGATGAGGGCTCACTCAGCAGCCGCGGAGCAGAAGCCAGGGGGAGTTGCAGTGACGCGCCCGTGAGCTCCGCCGGCAGCCAGCTGTGCCTGAGTGACCGAGCCCCAGGCCGAGAGGCCGGGGGCACCCCACCTCCGAAGTGGCCCGAGCGAGCCCCAGGCTCCAGGCCCCGATAAGCGGCCGCCAAGGAGTGAGCCGGTGTGTACATATATGATCTTAAAACAGGACACAGCCATAATACGTGCTGGCCTCCTATCAAATGTGAATGTAGACTGAGTCTATGTTTGACGTTTGTTTTATATCTAATCTTCGCTCTCAAACATTTAAACAGCAGCGAGTCTGCAGCTGAGAGAATACAAACTCAAATTGTCGGAACAGGTTTGATCATTTCTTGCGTGTATTAATTTGGTGATTTGTTAAATGTACAGATGTTATTCTAATCTGCGGCTGAGTCTCTTACGGTGATTAAAATGCAGATAACACAGATCACGAACACCTGTTCAACCAATCACTTTCATTACACTTTGATCTGTGACAAACTGATGCGTTCATCTCTGTTACAACAGTGTTGTGTTAGACTGCTATATTTTGTGTTCTTTATATTGCAGATTTTTACGTCTCTGGAATAGTTGGCAGTAATAAGGATGATTTTCTGTAAATTCATATAGATATGACCGGTGAATTATATGTAGATGACCGGTAGACTAGTTTGATACTACCAACACTTTCATGTGACCCAGCTGTGAAACTCTGGGTTAACTCAGAAAGCTGAAGATATCGTGGATATGCTGACCTTGCTCCGTGGTGTACAGGGCCGTTTACCCTCATAATTAATATTCACAATAAAAATATTAGCCGAACATCATGAAGTCTGATGTGTTTCATAGTGTCAAACAACCTTTGTACAGTTAAACCTAACAGTTACTACACCAACGTTATTTCTTTTAATAAAGTTTATGCATCTATACACAGGTCACACTGATTATTGAACAAAAACCCAAAGATCAGATGTTAATCGGATTTATCTGCTCTCTCTCCTCCTTAAACATGTTTTTAATGTTGCCAATTCAGAATTGGCAACTGAAAAAGGTATGACACATACAAACATCAGGAAATAAAAACCCATAAATATAACCTCAGTAGTGAAGTGCGATACCACTGATTTCCTTTCCGATCCGATACCAAGTAATTTTCAGGGTGGTATCGACGATACTGATCCGATACCGATACTTTATACAAAAAAACGTATTTTATTTATTGTATCTCAAATTATAGCGCCATAATGATTACAGGACATCAGATTACTTGTTCTTATCACTTAATAATGCAGAGTTCATCATATAGAAATAAAAAAAACTGAAGTTGTGCGCTATTTGAACACCTTGCCTGCCTGCAGCACTAAAGGACTCCATGAGAGACGTCTGTCTCGCCCTAGCAGCACCTGTCCCTCTCCTCCTCTTCAGTTCGTCTCAACATACGCGCCTCATATTCTGTGATATGATTTACTCTGAGGTGTTTGACAAGGTTAGTGATGTTGCCACAACCATACATGCCAACCCTCCCGATTTTTCCGGGAGAATCCCGGAGCCACCATTCTCCCGAATTTCCACCTGGACAACAAAATTGAAAAACCATATTTCAGAATTCATAGCGCGGCCAAGCCAATTCCAGTTTCCAACAATGGCGGCAGCTACTTAGTTATTACTCTTAATATTACTCTTATTTCTCTTTCTGGGTCGCAAAAAACCCCAACTTTTAACATGTTTTCAGGTGAGAATGTAGCTGTGTAAACTTCAAATATCTGAGCCGATCGACACATCGTTTTCAAACCCCCGCCGTCTTTCGCTACTCGGGTTAAACATGATATATAAGTCACTTTGATAACTTAAAAATGTTATTGTTTGGCTTTTTCAGTGTTTTATTTGTTCGTGAGTAAATTGGTTTGGCTGAGATTAAAGTTATTAGATTAGATTAAATTAAATTTAACTTTATTAATCCCTCGGGTGGGTTCCTCCGGGGTTTTCACACAGCTGAATAAACATCAAACAGAAAACTAATTAAAGAAAGTGTGAGGCGGTCGAGAGTTTACGCCAGCGCCCGGTTATATTTTAGATAGCAAGGAGCAGATGGCTGAGTTTCACTCCACTGAGGGAACTCGTGACGTACTACCCGGCTTTCTTTAGACCGCGAAGGGCGGGTCCTCAGGTGGAAGCAGCCTCTGAATTTGGACACCCCCGCTGTTTCCGGACTGGCTAATAATAACGATGACATTTAATGTATTTTATCCAATAAATAAACACTGTAAAATGTATTTATCACCCCTCCCCCCAACAGCCCTTTTGAATGTCTCCCTAATTCTGAGGTCTCAAGGTTGGGAAAGTATGGCCACAACACCTCACTCTTGGAGCACTTTTTTGCCACATGGATCGCAAATCATGTCTCAGCTGTTTGTGGAGGTAAAATACGTCCGCACAATTACACTCAGCCATTGTTGTGAGTGCGCGCGCCAAGGGACTGCGAGACATTTATGCAGCCGTATTTCGCACATGACTATGAAAGGCGGAAGAGGAAGTAGTTCCTTTGAATGTAGACAATCCGAATGTTATAGTTTCTTTCCACTGTGTTCCTGTTAATGATAAACTACAAATTAACCCTAAATTACTAAAAATATCAATATTTTAATGTGAGAATCGATTGTAGAACATAAATGACTGGTATCGGAGGAATCGATATTTCAGGATCGATCCGCACATCACTAAACCTCAGTAAATGAAGTCAGCGTACAGCAGGGATTATTACAGCTGAGTACCGGGACCTGCGCTTTGTCGGCAGTAATAACAGCTCGATTGCTTGCGAGGCAAGCGTGTCTATCCCACGCCGTAAGACTGGGCTGGGCAGACATCTCCGAAATCATCGAAGTACTTTTGCAAAGAGGCTCTATCTTGACAAACCGACCAGATCTCAGAAGATTAAACCACTACATTCTCGGCTAAAAAATATTAAAATTGTATTTGGTGACACACAAACCAAAGCCAAAGCAATGGTTTTGACTCGATCAGCATTAACCCCGCCCCCTGGGTTTGATGGGTGAGGTTGACAGATAAACTTATTTCATGGTGAGACCTGAAGGAGTCAATAGTGCCAAAATTAATTAATTAAATACACCATTAAATAATTATTTAAATGTGTCAATAATTAATTAAAATGTGAAATAAATAAATAATTCTGCACTAATATCTACAGAAAGTCAACAATTTAGCTAACTCTCTCAGACTGTGTCACTTTGCAGTGGTTTAATGGTTAATCTTAATTATTCTGATTTTATTTTCCATAATAAAGCTAATTTCCCTTCAAAATAGTTAAATGCAGTAATGTCATTTCCCAGCGACTAACCAAAAGTGGTAACCTATCATTCTGTTTATGTGACTGTTTAAGTTTGTCATTACAGTTATTAAGTCCTAGAACTCATATTGCTCCTGAATGTACTCATTCTTGAAATAACATATGTAGTAGCAGTATTTCAATTGAAAACCCTCCTGCTATTTAAAGTTCATGGTTTGGATTAATATTTGTGCTATTCAAGCTATTCATTTTTGAGATCACCAGGGTAACAAATTCCACCCCACCTGATGTACAAAACATCATCAAAATCATTATTTGATTATTATTGTCCATTAACTGTGGACTATTGCTTTGCTTCTTCCATGCTTCAAAGCAGTAAAACAAGCTGCAAACACATCACTGGCATATTGTCAACTTATTACATTTTTTAGCATTCATTTGGTGCTCATCAGGTAGCTTATACTGTGAGGTGCTTTTTTCTTTCTTTCTTTCTTTAAAACAGTCGCTTGCTGTAAAAACAAAAGTTGGTAAGAGAGATTAAACTAAACCAAAACAATAAAGCTATGCGCCATGAAAGGAAAACATAAAATGCTCCATAGAGCTAACTATATTAAGCCTCCTAACTGTCAAAATGTCTAATCTTCAAAATCATTGTTGAGTGTGATGTTTTTGCCTCTGACCTGCTTCCTCTTTGACAAAAATCTTGTATGTCTTTAACTTGCATGTCACTCAACACAACATAAATGCAAGCACTACCTTGCTTTCCCTCCCATGCACAGCAGAGATTAAGGGTGGGTGAGGCGAGTGGCTGCCATGCTGCAGAACATTTGTGCTCCCTGATCAAAGTAGACTCTTGTAGATTTCATCTCTTGTTTCGCTCTTTTCATCTCAGATCTGCCATACGCACTGAGAACTGTGACACCATAGCACCTGTCTTAATGAAGTGTACAATCATGTTATATCCCTTCCTTGTGGTCTAAAGGTTATGGCTTTACAGTGATTTTAAATGTAACTTAAGTAAAATGATAGTACCTTCCACATGAAACTGGAAGATGTAAGCCCTCTCATTTTAATTTTGTAACCATCTCTCATCCTCTCTGTCCTTCGCACACGCACGTTTGTGTTATGTTTATGATGTTGGTAACGCAGTAACAACTGTCAGTACTGTGTTTTTATGCTTCTCTTTTAATAAAAAAATAGTTTATAAAATTTAAAGTTATATTTTTTCTTAACTTTATAACTATTTTTATAACGTCATCATTACAGGAAAAATAAAACTACCTTTAACTGTCAGTTAATAATGAGAAGAAGGAAAAGTAAGTCAGGACAGAAAAATTCAACATACATCTGTGATCATATATTTGGCCTCAAGTAAGGTTTTCTAAAGCCTGATAAATCCTTAAGATTACTAATCAAACTCAGATTGGCTCAGATTCAGCAAACGTTCAACACAGTATTGAAGGAATCATTAAAACATCTCTGAATTTCACTGCCTCGTCAACTTCACTCACACTCCAGACAGATCAGTGTAGGTCAGCTGTTAACGAGGAGTCTAATGCTAAAGTCTCCCTCTGAACACCATTAACCTGTCTGTGTGAAAAGGACACACGGAGGATACCACTGATTGTGCTTTAATGTCTTTCTTCCAAATCCTCTCTAGCAGTAGATCTAATTGAACTGGGGTTTTCTTGATTTTAATACAGTTTCAATCTGGTTATCTGAACACATGCTAAGATTCTAATATTCTTTTCATGTGAACATCAAATCAGCATAGGGGTAGGAAAGGCAATGCATATTTACCTGTCAGTACAAATTTGAGACCAACTGCAAATATATGATTAGAAAGAAAAAACAGATGGAGATTTGGAAAGAAGCACTAAAACTTTTATCCTAACAGTATCACTGTTTGCAAACTGATTTTAGATGTTCCCTAAGAGATAGCACTGTATAATGAGGGAAACACGCTGCCATCAGATGAAATTTTCTGTTCATTTTCTGCCCGCCTAGTGCTTGTTTGTGGGACTGCTGACTATAAGGCTGTGATCATATGGTTGCTGAAATGTAAAGCACATTTACAAATGTTAGAAGTAAGTGACGGACCACAGAAGTCAAAGACCACAACTACCATTAGTCATTATTGTTGCTATGCAATTTATTTTTAAATTTATTTTTAAATCATGGAGGAAAATGTTAAGAATGGAAGTGAACAGAGGAAGTTCGTAAGTGAAGCTAAAGAGGAATACATCTAGAGTAAATAGATACATAAACATCGAGATCATATGAGCAGATAATCTGCTGCAAGAGGCAGATAATGGTTTCTGATCCTCCAACCTTTAGTCTCAGTGCAGTCTTGGGTATTATCCATTGAAATTGCATGTTCTTTTCTATAGCAGGGAAATTTAGAAATTGTAATTTTGCACCTCTACTAAAAATAAGACCCAAATTAGAGCTGCTAAGGCTTTTGAAATGTTCTGCTCTTATTTGCTAAAGTATTTAGCATTATATTGTAATTTTTTATGTCACTCAGAATTACTTGACAGTCAGGCTTTGTCCTGGGGGTCTAGGAGTTGCTCTGAATGCTGATAAGATGCCAGATGGTCTTTGTCTGACACGTTTTTTGTTTTTTTTTCTATGGAGAGGCAAGTGCCCTGTACAACATGATCAGCCTGTCGGTGCTAACTAATAGGCAGGACAGTAAGATGGAAGAACCGCAAACCATAAATCTGTGTATTTGTTTCTCTTTACTGTTGCTCTCTCCTTTATGGTTTAATGTTACTGGGTCTGCATTATTGCTGTATTCTGTCTATCACACACAAACCTGTAGAGGAACATATTGAGGCTAGTAAACTATGTGCTACACCAAAACGTCCCTTTGGACACACAGAGAAAAGAAGATCTTACAGGTTTGACATCCATAAAATGATAACATTTCCACATTCTTCCAATTCAATTCAGTTCAATTCAGTGTTATTTATATAGCACCACATAACAACAACATTTGCCTCAAGGTGCTTTATATTATAAGGCAAAGACTCAACAACAATACAGAACAACAATAACAATAATACAGTATTCAAGTTTTTCCAAAGATGAGCACTAGAAAACATCACACTTGAGTAACATTTAAATCAGTAGACCATCTAGGGACACTATTGCTTTTTCATTTAATATATCTGTGCTGATAAACTAATTTACCTGGAAAGGTACCAAAAACTACAAATGAAATGCATATTTATAATCAGTGTTGGTCAAGTTACTTGAAAAAAGTAATCAGTAACTAATTACTGATTACTTCCCCAAAAAAGTAATCCCATTACTTTACTGATTACTTATTTTCAAAAGTAATTAATTACTTAGTTACTTTTTAAAAACACGATTTACAACCTGAAGAGGTGATAAAGCGATAGATCTTTCAGCCCAATTCTACTTTTTCTACATAATCCATCATACAAAATGTAATCAAATGGAAAAGTCTCTTTTCTTTTAACTTGTTTTATCAGTTTTAATCTTTTAACTTTATGCATCAAGCAAAAATTTAATTATATGCAATATTCTCTGACTTGAAGAAATTAGTTTAACATTTAAACCTATTTTCTACACATTCCAGCACATGAAATAAAATATTTTTTGTGTTTACACTCACTCTTTCAAATAGATACAAGTAAAACACAGCAGAAAATAAATACGGTCCTGTTGCTCTATTTTCACCTGTAAAGCAGGACTGGGGTAGGCGGAGGTTTACCCTGGTGCAGGTGTGCCGCGGTCAGTTGAAGAATCCGCGAGTTTCTCTGTGAATTTCCCATTACGTCGTTGCACACTCGGTGCTTGCTTCGAAGTTTAGGGGGGTTTTTTTGCTGTAAAAAGAAGTTTCCTTCCCACGCACGATGGACGCTAATGTTTTTGTCACTTTTTATGGAATCAAACTCAGAAATAAGGTCAGTACTTCCATGCTTTAAATGCTGCACGCTCATACTCTCTCCCACAATTGATATGTGATCCATTGTTGATCTGCACACAGCTGTTGTCACTAACGGCGCACTCGCTTACGTCACTGTCGTGAGACATTCTCGCAAAAAATCACGGTTTTAGTAACGCAGTAACACAGCGTTCCTACGGGAAAGTAACGGTAATCTAATTACCGTTTTTGCAATAGTAATCCCTTACTTTACCCGTTACTTGAAAAAGTAATCAGATTACAGTAACGCTTTACTGCCCATCTCTGTTTATAATGCATGCATACGTAATTCTAAAAGTATAATGGGTCTTATTTTCTTCATACCTTGCTCCTCACTTGACCTGGAAATTATTGTGGTTTTACATCACATGAAGTAGAGAAAAAGACACACAATGGATCTCTCATTTGGCCTGAGTAATGTTACAATGTGAAAGAATAGAATCTTTTTGAGTTTCTAAGCATTTAGAGTTTAGTGTTTGAAATTAAAGTCTATATTGGGCAAGCATATTTGTACTGTACACCACAAAAGTGGATTTATATTCTGACGTTGTGTTCCAGTCAAATTTAACTGGTTTAAGTTTTATCTCTGTGCACAAAGTGGTGGAATCTTATGTCAATGTGATCAAATTATTTACACTTTTCAAAGAGCATTTCAACACATAATCAACTGTATTCCTTTACATCCAATTTTGTGATTTTATTTCACCTTTTACCTTTCATCTGTGTACACTCTGTGTTCCTGGTCAAAAAGGATCTGGTTATTAAAAATGAATGTAGAGGACAACAATTAGTGCAAAAAAAAAAGTTCTCACATAAATCCTCATTTGTCAGACAGACACATGCACAAACACACATATGCCTTGGGTACCCTGGCAACCATAATGGGAACCTTTGCCCAGCAGAGCCATTCTCCCACCCGAACAGCACCTATGTTGGCAGTTCTCACATAAAATTGCAACATTGTCTCAGTAACATTAAACTTTTTTTGTAGTATTGGTCTATAGTGCTTTTTTGAGCTCTTGCATACAGGTCATTGTGTGGTAGCACAATGACAGCTCAATATACCCTAAGTGAGGCTTTTGAATATTTGATCAACACATGATGATAAATAAAGACAGCCCAGGAAACTGGCAGTGAGGATTGGTTGGACTTGCAAGTGTCAGAAGCTGAAGATGACCCAGAATATAATCCAGACCAAGAAATGACGGATGAGGAGCAATCAAGTGATGAAGAGGATGGCCATGTCAAAACCACTGTAACATTTAAATCAAAGAATGGGAATTTATCCCTGTCTAACGATCAAGGAAGGCTTTCATCTGAAAAGGTCATTCAAATGATGACCAGAGGACATACAAATTGTACCGTATTCCAGATTGATTACATCAAATCCTGATTTGAACTTGAACAGACTTAATACACTGAAACCACAGTGGTGAACAATACCTACTTGGAGGGGAAAGGAGGTAACCCAGAAAGACATCAATGCATACATCAGTTTTGATTTTGAGTGTGTTGTGTACAGATCCAGAAATGAATCTACCAGCAGTTTATGGGATGCAGAGTCTGGTCGTTAGGCCACCGTGTCACTCCATAAATTTCACACATCATGCAAAACCAGGCCATCATCAACAAGACAAACTAAGGTAATCAGAGAGTTTTGGGACAAGTGAGTGAAGTGACTGCCACTTATCTTTAAGGCAAGTCCAAATGTCTCAGTGGATGAGTGTCTAGTCACTTTTAGGGGCGCTGCCCTTTCAAACAGTATATGCCAAGCAAGCTTTATGTTATGTGTTATGTGAGCATGTTAACATGTGAACATACCAGGACAAGTTATATACCGGGAACATGCGGGTTCATGCTGGGAAACCTGCAGACAGTGTTCCTGAAAAGAAGCAAATGCATAGTGATGACTGCAGATCTTAAGGACATACTGACATGTGATAATTTCTTCACCTTCTACACTCTTGGTCAGGAGTATCAGAGTGCAAGTGTAGTTTTGGGACAATATCTTTTGTACACAAATAAAATGAAAATTGACTGGGAAGCCGACAGGCATTACTTTTTACTTTTTGTGACTGTGAACAATTTTAAATGGTTTCAAAACAAATGTCCTTGGTAACTTTGAATCAACATAGTCTGTGATAAACAATTTGCTATGTTTATCTGATAATTTCTTCTTAAAAAATAAATGTGCATAACTTCACAAGAACTTGAATAAAAACATTAAAGTTATTAAGTATTATTATAGTTTTTATGGGGAGTCTTAGTGGAAGAGTGATGTTTGACCTTAACTTACAAAATTTGAATTAACTGTTTAGGGGCTAAATATTGGTTATTGAGATTACTGTTTAGGAACTATTGGACAAACTATTGGACAAATAATATAATTTTAAATACAATAAGCATTTGTAACCTAATTCCACTGGAAACCATACCTGACTATGCAATAACACTGCCACCAGATGTTGTGGTATATTGTAAATAATTAACTTTTTCTGTCCTTCGACGTGCAGTTTTGTCTACATCATCATGTTACAAGTTAATCCTTTTTTTCTTCCTCAGAACTTTTCTTTCTCATAGTCACGTTTCGATTGTAGACTTTGATACTGATACATATATTTCCTTGAGAATGCTTCTCACTTTGCTAGATGTTGTGAGGGTTTGCTAGGGTTTTTGTTAACCAGCCACTTAGTTATCTTCTGTGATATTCTAGATCTGCTGGTGTTACAGATCTGGCTCTTGCACACCTTTTGCTCATAAAAAAGGACTGTTCATACATCTGCTCCATGAGCATTCTACACTGACACCACTCGTGATAAAAATCTGTCAATGGGAAAATAGTCAACTGTAGTGCAGATGAAAAGGTGATAAGGTTTGTTGGCCTGCGCCACCACCAATCTGTTCAAGGCAGGAAGAACTGCCCACAGGAGGCCAGAAATGACAAGGCCACTGCAGAATAATGCTCCCACACATGGCTTGGGTACTGAGGGAAGGATATCTCTCTCTCAGAGGTGCCATAACATGGTCTAGATGCCTGCCTTTTAAGAAAGGGCTACAAAAGGGATAAAAAACAGTACAGTTTGGTTGTGCTTTAGCTGAGTGACAATTTAAGAACTAAGATAGAAAATTCATTGCCATTAATGAGCATGGTTTTTGATCAAAAAGATCTGAATAGTTATCACTCTAGCCCAGAATTATTTGGGATAAACAGATTAGAATCATTATTAACAGATGATTAATGCTTCTAAAAATGTAATCCCTGAGAGAACAATAATCTATTTAATCACCAAGGGACTAAATCCAATGTATTCTTTGCAAAGGTACACACACACACACACACACACACACACACACAAAGGAATTGCTCTAAATTTTAGCATTATGAACTTGACATTAACAATTAAGTTCACCATCAAGAGTGTCATGCTGTTTTTGTGCCCTGACATCACACCAGCTGGAGCTGTGATCATCCTAAATTTAAGATGACAGCAAGTGAAAAACATTGTCAACATGATTTAGACATATGATATCTAGCCAGGGTGCACAGCAAAATCGCTAGTGTGAAATTAACACTGTGAGTGTTAAATTTAACACTAGAAAAGTGTCTATATGTGTCCACTCTTTTGAGTGTTAAATTAACACTTTTCAAAGTGTTATATTTTTAACAATGACCTAGTGTTATTTTAACACTGTACAGAGTTAAAGATGAACACTGAGTAACACTGACCAGTCTCAACAATATTCTACTGTATTTTATTTAAGTATTTATTGTCATTGTCAGAGAACAATGAAATTGCGTTTGGGGCTTCCGTACAACCCGTAAATAAAATAATGAAGAAAATAATAAATACCCCTTAAAACCCAAGTGTAAATATTTAACCCAGTGTGACTCCAGTGCAATAAGACAATCCTTAGCAACAACATGAGAACATGACAAGTAAGTTCATAGATCAGTGCTATTAAGAAGTTGGATATGGTTATTGTCCGTGAGAGGGGGGCAGAGAGTTCAGGAGCCTCACAGCCTGTGGATACAGGCTGTTGGCCAGTCTGGATGTTCTGGCCTGTATAGACCTGTACCTTCTCCCTGAGGGCAGCAGGTGGAAAAGGTGGCGCGCAGGGTGATGTTGGTCCCGCAGAATACTGTGCACCCGTCTCAGACAGCGAGTGGGGAAGATATTACTAATCTCTGGCAGACTTATTCCAATAATTCTGCCAGCTTCTTTCACCACCACACTTAACTACACTGGTGTTAAGTGTTAAAAATTAACACCGAATAGTGTTGGTAGTACTTTACACTAGCACTGGTGTTTAAAAATTCAAGTCTGAATAGTGTTAATTTTCTAACACTAACACTAGTGTCAGTCAAATCATCAATACCACCAGATTACAATAAACTCCCATTAATCTCTGATATCTCTACTGCTACAATTAACCCCTAACATCTACCCATTACAAAGAAATACAAGACATTAACATTCCAAAATACTTTGTATTCAGATACACCACAAGTAAACAAGTCATACAAAATTACAGTATGGGACAATGTACATTTTGTCATCAGTGCCATTTGAAAATTGCCTATCATAAGGTCTATAGTACACCAGATCATCTACAGAGATCAGTGCAAAGACATCTAATCCATCCTCAATAACAAATGCATTTAAGTGATCATTGAAATATTTTTTTAAGTCTTCTGAATGTAAAAGGGCTACAAGATGAATGTTCATCAACACAGAATTTAACTCTGGTGGCAAATTTCTCAAAACAAAATAAATACAACCAAGTTTGTGCACTGCCTTTTTTGAGCCTAAAGGATTAGCAGTTTCAAAATCGTCATAGTAGAGCTGGATTTGGAGAGCATGTTCTTGTTGTGAGAATAAACTGTGATTTTTGAAGTAGGAGCCGTCATTTAAATCTCTGTACAATCCCTCCATGTTTAGTTTTGTTTTTTGGAAACTGCTACAAAGTTCACCGTTTCGAAACATAGATGAAAGGGATCCCATGATAGGAATGTACATGAATTTATCATTGACAGGAACTTGCCTGTATGTCCCTGTTGTTCTATCTTTGCGTACATCAAAACGCACACCAAGAACATGCTCTATGGGTTCAACTATTTTCCATTTTTGCTCAAAATGTCTTATCCTTTTAGATTCTGTGTTAAGACATGAAAATGGATTTTCAAGCTGATCAAAGCAATCCTCAACTTTTTCTAAGGTTTCTCTTGATGTATCAGTTGACAAACAGTCGACAACAGATTGTTTTGCATGTGCATGGATGTCATTAACCAGTTCCTCCAATGAACCAACTAAACACTGCACAGTACTTTCAGGAACTCCTGATGATTGTACTTGAGCAATAACAGAGCTGCACATGTTCAGTATTTGCCTTTTTTCAACTGGAACCGGTGTAGTTATTGTCATGGGATGAGCCACATTTACAGGCTGTGAAACAGAGGTTCCATCGTTAGGTACAGGAGAGAGTTATGTGCTGGATTGTCTCTGGGGCATCTTTACACAGCCTGCACCTGGGGTCTTGCCTGGTGTGATAGACCCCAGCCTCTATGGATCTTGTGCTCAGAGCTTGTTCTTGTGCTGCCATGATTAGTGCCTCTGTGCTGTCTTTCAGTCCAGCTTTGTCCAGCCACTGGTAGGATTTCTGGATATCAGCCACCTCCTCTATCTGCCGGTGGTACATACCGTGCAGGGGCCTGTCCTTCCATGATGGTTCCTCGTCTCCCTCCTCTTTCTTGGGTTTCTGCTGCCTGAGGTATTCACTGAGCACTCGGTCAGTTGGGGCCATCCGTTGTCTCATCCTGGACTGTGGTGCTGACACTCACCAGTCCCCGGCCCCCTTCCTTCCGCTTAGCGTACAGCCTCAGGGTGCTGGACTTGGGGTGAAACCCTCCATGCATGGTAAGGAGCTTTCTTGTCTTTATGTCAGTGGCTTCTATCTCCTCCTTTGGCCAGCCTATTACCCCAGCAGGGTACCTGATCACGGGCAGGGCGTACGTGTTGATGGCCCGGATCTTGTTCTTACCGTTCAGCTGACTCCTCAGGACTTGCCTGACCCTCTGCAGGTACTTGGTGGTTGCAGCTTTTCTAGCGGCCTCTTCATGGTTCCCATTCGCCTGCGGGATCCCCAGGTACTTGTAACTGTCCTCTATGTCTGCAATGTTGCCTTCTGGTAGTTCAATCCCCTCAGTTCTGACTACCTTCCCTCTCTTTGTTACCATCCGACTACACTTCTCCAGTCCGAACGACATTCCAATGTCATTGCTGTATAGCCTGGTAGTGTGGATCTCACTACGTACGACTCTGGATACTGTAGCTCCTGTGAAAACTAAGGTCTCTAATCAGAAGTACCTGACTCCGTGGTATAATTCTCAAACACGTACCCTAAAGCAGATGACTCGTAATCTGGAGAGGAAATGGCGTGTCACAAATTTAGAGGATCATCATTTAGCCTGGAGAAATAGTTTGCTGCTTTATAAGAAAGCCCTCCGCAAAGCCAGAACATCTTACTATTCATCACTGATTGAAGAAAATAAGAACAACCCCAGGTTTCTCTTCAGCACTGTAGCCAGGCTGACAAAAAGTCAGAGCTCTTTTGAGCCAACCATCCCTTTAACGTTAACTAGTAATGACTTCATGAACTTCTTCACAAATAAAATTTTTATCATTAGAGAAAAAATTACCAGTAATCATCCCACAGATGTAATATTATCTACAGCTACTCTTAGTACCATTGATGTTAAGTTAGACTCTTTTTCTCCAATTGATCTTTCTGAGTTAACTTCAATAATTACTTCCTCCAAACCATCAACCTGTCTTTTAGACCCCATTCCTACAAAACTGCTCAAAGAAGTCCTGCCATTAATTAATTCTTCGATCTTAAATATGATCAACCTATCTCTAATGATCGGCTATGTACCACAGGCCTTCAAGCTGGCTGTAGTTAAACCTTTACTCAAAAAGCATCTCTAGACCCAGCAGTCTTAGCTAATTATAGGCCAATCTCCAACCTTCCTTTCATATCAAAAATCCTTGAAAGAGTAGTTGTCAAACAGCTAACAGATCATCTGCAGAGGAATGGTTTATTTGAAGAGTTTCAGTCAGGTTTCAGAGCTCAGCACAGCACAGAAACAGCTTTAGTGAAGGTTACAAATGATCTTCTTATGGCCTCTGACAGTGGACTCATCTCTGTGCTTGTCCTGCTAGACCTCAGTGCAGCGTTCGATACTGTCGACCATAATATCCTATTAGAGCGATTAGAACATGCTGTAGGTATTACAGGTACTGCGGTATTGAGGAGGTACACCAGAGAGATAGAAGGCAGGAGAATAAACCAGCTGTTCTCCACAGAACCAGCAAAGGTGTACTCTCAGTGGCAAGGGAACAATAATAAGAGAACAGCACCACCAAGGCTGGAGACGGAGCAATACTGGAAGAGCATATGGGAGAAGGACGCAACCCATAACGGCAATGCTCAGTGGCTAGTGGATCTGAGGGCAGACCACAGCGACCTCCCTGAACAGGGTCCAGTAACCATCACAGTGGCAGATATCCAAGAAAGGGTCTCCAGTATGAAGAGTTGGACAGCACCAGGGCCCGACATGGTTCACGCCTACTGGCTAAAGAAGCTGACTGCACTCCACGAGCGTCTGGCAGCACAAATGAACCAGCTGCTAGTTAACGAGAGACACCCGGAATGGCTAACCGAAGGTCGGACGGTCCTGATCCCCAAGGACCCCAAGAAGGGACCGGTCCCCTCCAACTACCGACCAATAACCTGCCTCAGTACTACATGGAAGCTCCTGTCAGGCATCATATCGGCTAAGATGAACAGGCACATGGGTCAATACATGAGCGGGACACAGAAAGGAATTGGCAAGAATACCAGAGGCGCAAAACACCAGCTACTGGTAGACAGAACAGTCAGCCGAGACTGCAAGACCAGACTGACCAACCTGTGCACTGCCTGGATTGATTACAAGAAGGCCTATGACTCAATGCCCCACAGCTGGATACTGGAATGCCTAGAATTGTACAAGATCAATGGGACCCTAAGAGCCTTCATCAGGAACTCAATGGGGATGTGGCGTACAACACTAGAGGCCAACTCCAAGCCCATAGCACAAGTCACCATCAAGTGCGGGATCTACCAAGGAGATGCTCTGTCCCCACTGCTGTTCTGCATAGGCCTGAACCCCCTCAGTGAGATCATTAACAAGACTGGCTACGGATACCGACTACGGAACGGAGCAGTTGTCAGCCACCTCCTGTACATGGATGACATCAAGCTGTATGCCAAGAGTGAACGAGACATCGATTCACTGATCCACACTACCAGGCTATACAGCAATGACATTGGAATGTCGTTCGGACTGGAGAAGTGTAGTCGGATGGTAACAAAGAGAGGGAAGGTAGTCAGAACTGAGGGGATTGAACTACCAGAAGGCAACATTGCAGACATAGAGGACAGTTACAAGTACCTGGGGATCCCGCAGGCAAATGGGAACCATGAAGAGGCCGCTAGAAAAGCTGCAACCACCAAGTACCTGCAGAGGGTCAGGCAAGTCCTGAGGAGTCAGCTGAATGGTAAGAACAAGATCCGGGCCATCAACACGTACGCCCTGCCCGTGATCAGGTACCCTGCTGGGGTAATAGGCTGGCCAAAGGAGGAGATAGAAGCCACTGACATAAAGACAAGAAAGCTCCTTACCATGCATGGAGGGTTTCACCCCAAGTCCAGCACCCTGAGGCTGTACGCTAAGCGGAAGGAAGGGGGCCGGGGACTGGTGAGTGTCAGCACCACAGTCCAGGATGAGACAACGAACATCCAAGAATACATTGGGAAGATGGCCCCAACTGACCGAGTGCTCAGTGAATACCTCAGGCAGCAGAAACCCAAGAAAGAGGAGGGAGACGAGGAACCATCATGGAAGGACAGGCCCCTGCACGGTATGTACCACCGGCAGATAGAGGAGGTGGCTGATATCCAGAAATCCTACCAGTGGCTGGACAAAGCTGGACTGAAAGACAGCACAGAGGCACTAATCATGGCAGCACAAGAACAAGCTCTGAGTACAAGATCCATAGAGGCTGGGGTCTATCACACCAGGCAAGACCCCAGGTGCAGGCTGTGTAAAGATGCCCCAGAGACAATCCAGCACATAACAGCAGGGTGCAAGATGCTAGCAGGCAAGGCATACATGGAACGCCATAACCAAGTGGCCGGCATAGTGTACAGGAACATCTGTGCCGAGTATACCGTCCAGGTAAGGATGCCCCAGGTGGTGAGATGCGAGTAAGATCTGTGGGACTTCCGACGAGAAATGGAACAGCATGTGGTGGTGACAACAGAAGACGCCGTGTGATAGTACTCCGATGACCAAGGGAACAGAGTGGAAATACAAGTCGGAAGCAAGATGGGAGGGGGACGTCCGTGGTATCGGAATAGGTCGGTGACTCCCAAGCTAGGCGAGTGGCTCCAGCAGATCCCGGGAATAACATCGGAGATCTCTGTCCAGAAGAGCGCAGTCCTGGGAACAGCTAAGATACTGCGCAGGACCCTCAAGCTCCCAGGCCTCTGGTAGAGGACCCGAGCTTGAAGGATAAACGCCCGCAGAGGGGTGCTGGGTGTTTTTTTTTTTATATATTGTGTATATGTGTGTGTCTATATATGCATATGTGTATATGTATATATATGTAATAGCAGCTGGATGGAA
>NW_024582998.1:41960-64159 GCF_018398535.1 Haplochromis burtoni | reverse complement strand
CTCAAAATTGTTGATGACCTCAGAGTGAACGCAGTCTCCATGTGCTCGGAATAAGTGCCGCTTGTAACCAGAGTACGTGTGAAAGATAAATGAACATCCAGGCTCTCCACAGGTCAAACGTAAAAACTTTCCTGGGTACAAACCATGCTGGAACTTCAAATGTCTAAATAACACTGAGCAACTTGTGTGGTGTATCTTGCAAATGTAACAGATGAACATTTCCAGTCAAAGTGCTGAATAGTGGATATCTTTAAACCGTACAGTGAAGACTTCCTCTTGTTTCATTGACCCGAGGACTGTCCTTCACGCTGCCAACATCAATGCCATACACGGTGGTCTGGATGAATGTGTAGAAGTTGTCCAATGCCTTATCAAAGGACACGGCAAATTAAAAAATGTGCCTTGAAAAGTTTTGCCTTGTCAAAACCTGCATCTCCCATCTGTGTCACACAGGGAATGACCTTTTGATCTAGGACAGTAAAACTTGGTAGAAACTTTGGATGATGTTCTTTCTTTCTCCAACCCACAGGACGAATGGCTGAGTGGGGCCAGCCTTAAGAAAGCCTCTGTGCTACCTCCCACCTGATGGAGAGAAAGAAACCAAGTGATTCACATTAAACAAAATTGATAATCTGATGTTGAGGCATTGCTGTTTGAAATTATGACAATATTAAAATGTTTCACTCCTGCGCACAATTATTTTTGTTTCAATGTGTACATTTAGTTTTAATAGAAATAATAATGTCCGTCCTGCAACACCAAGCTGTCTGGGATAGATACATCTGCTGCAGGTTGGATCACCTTGCCATCTTAACCCTTGAGCATCCCTCAAAATTTATACCCATTGTCCCTTCGTACCCAAAATGGTCCCCTGACAAAAGGTGATATAGCAATATCATATATGAATTTTTTTTCTGATTTTTTTCACATCAGATCTTTTAAACAACTTCAGACCTAACCACAGATATAAAGTTTTTCATTATTTTTTAAATATTTTTTAGGTTTTTATGGCTTTATTGTCATAAAGACCCCTGTTTATTTTTTTGGGGCGGGAACCCATAATATCCAATATTTTCAAAAAATTAGTTGCAACTGGAAATATTTGGCATGAGGTTATTAGAGCCTTGAATAGGTAAATAATTCATAACAACATTGATTTGGATGCATTATTATTTTTGGAACAATAACACTTTATTGCAAAAAAACCAAACTGAACTGACCTGAACAAACTCAACAACAAACTAAGCAAAGATGTAATTTACATTATCATACATAGCATGAACCACAAGATGGTTAGATTTTGCAGACAGGACATATCTTATATATATATATCTTTGCAGCAGTTACGATAATAATGTGCTGTTTGCACGATGAGCACTGCTGCTCTTTCTCAGCAAGAGCCTCCCCGAAATTGACCGTGCGCTTTGTGTTGTCCGTGCGCGCGTCTGTGCATTTCGTGGCGTCTGTGCAGAAATGACTCGCAAGACAAGGCTGCAAACTATTCTCACAGACTTCAAATGTGCACTTGAATCCAAGAAAGATCATCGTCTATCTTATTGGATAGACGATGATCTTTTTCTGTCTCTCCCTCCTGTTCTGTTCCTGTGCCACAGGGAAACTGAACTGACCTGAACAAACTCAACAACAAACTGAACAAAGATGTAATTTACATTTTATAGCACGAACCTCTAGATGGATGGATTTTGCAGACAGGACATATCATACCATTTACAGCAGTTACGATAATAACCCGCTGTTTGCACGATGAGGGGGGGGGGATTTTGAAATATCTCTCCTTGGGAGTTCCAAAGTACCAGCCTTTGGAAGGGGAGTCAGGGGTTTGATTCTTGACCAGGGTGTCTGTATCCAATAAGGGATTGGATACCCTCGGGTAGCCCGCCCCCCATGCTGACCAAGCCTACCTTGGATGTGAGGTAGGCTGAAGCCATACCAGCTTGGACATCGCCTGGATTAACAAGGTCCACATCAGGTGTTGAGGAACCAGGACACACTGATGCGAAGTTGGCTACTGGAACAAGAAGGCACAAAGGGGCAAGAGATGAGAATAGGTTTGCTGTTACTACTATGCAAGCAGTGGGGGCTACACGAATAGGATGTGGGACTTGTGGAATCTTCGATACCCAGCATCCAGACTGATGGCGAAACAATTGCTTGCGTATCAAGTGTGATGGAAGAAGGAGAGCTGAGTGCGAGAAGAACTGATCTGAAAGATAGGATCATAGCAAAGCTTGAAACCTGGACCCTTCTGTAGCTAGTTACTAGGATTGCATGAAGTACCATCTGAAGATGTACTAGTTGGTGTGAATGAAGCACTATGTACAATACCTACTGCGACCATTACCGAAACTAACCAGCTGATTTACACCACAGCAGCAGTGATGAGCGAGATGCTTGGCTATAAGATGAATAGCCACAAGGAGCAGTACCCTCCATGAAGAAGGAGACTCGAGGCCGAGATCAAGGTAGCACAGAGGGAAGTTAGCCAACCTTCAGAGTTGCAGAAAGGTGGAATGAAGTACAGCAGGCTGTCCATACCTGAGGCTTTGGACACTGCAACGCAAAGACTCAAAGCCTTGGCCAGTCGCTTGAAGCCGTTTGGTATACAAGAGAAAAAGAAGGCAGGAGTCTAAACCAGCTGTTCTCCACAGAACCATCCAATCTCAGTGGCAGATGAACCACTGAGATTTACCAAGGAGATGCTCTGTCTCCACTGCAGTTCTGCATAGGCCTGAACCCCCTCAGTGACATCATTAACAAGACCTCCGATACCAACTACAGAATGGAGCACCTGTCAGCCACCTCCTGTACATGGATTACATCAAGCTGTATGCCAACAGTGAACAAGACCATGGTTCACTGATCCACACCACAAGATCTACAGCAAGGACATTGGAATGCCATTCAAAGTGTAGTCAGATGGTAACAAAGAGAGGGAAGGTAGTCAGAACTGAGGTGATCAAACTACCAGAAGGCAACACTGCAGGCAATGAGGATAGCTACAAGTACTGGGGAATCCTTAGGCAAATGGGAACCTCAGTGAGCACTGCTTCTGTGGTGTAGATCAGCTGACTGGTTTCCGTAATGGTTGCAGTAGGTGTTGTCTGTAATGCTGCATTCACATCATCTGGTAGACCTGGTACTTCACGTAGTCTTGGTAATTGGCTGGACTACTCTAATTTGTTATTGTCAGTATTAGGGCTGCCACAAACGATTATTTCGATAGTCAACTAGTCACCGATTATTTTTGCGATTAGTCGACTAATGAGATCATGCATCCATTGGACGTAAAACGTACAGCTTATTGCACCAGCATGCATCTGCTCTTATATAACTATCATTAGCTTACAGCTTTAAGTGTTTAAGGTATGTGCTAATTAAAAATAAAGACAAGATGATAGTTTATTAAATTTAAATGAAATTTGCAGATTGTTTCGGTGGAGATTAATAAACTCAGCTGTTTGCTCCTTGCTATCTAAAATATAACAGGACACTAGAGTATATTCTCGAGCATCTCACACTTCTGGTAATCAGTTGTCTGCTTGACGTTTATTCAGCTATAAAAAAAACTATAACTTTAATCTCAGCCAAACCGATTTACTCAGAAATAAATAAAATACTGAAAAAAGCCAAACAATAACATTTTTAAGTTATCTAAGTGACTTATATATCATGTTTAACCTGAGTAGCAAAAGACCGGTGGTGGGCTTGAAAACGATTTGCCGGGGGTCCGGTGTTCTCACCAGCTCTAGTGAGCCTTGAGCCCCGGCTAGCTATCAAGCTGGTGGATAACAGGCGTCTCCGAAAACGTCGGAGCGCTTTTGAAAATATGTGGTGTCCTGATAAACTGAGCCGATATTTGAGGTTTACACAGCTACATTCTCGCCTGAAAATATGTTAAACGTTTCTTTTGTGACCCAGAAAGAATAATAAGAGTAATATTAAAACTAACTAACTGCCGCCATTGTTGGAAACTTAGCAGGGCCGTATTATGAATTCTGGGATGGGTTGGGCCACGAAGTATACACCCAACCCATCCTTCAAATCTGGGGAAACAAAGAGCATGTTTGTCGGCCGCATTTGTCAGAGTCTTCGAATTTGGACAGTCTTCATCGTGTCGCTGTAATGTAATCGGCCTACAAATGCGGGCACAGAAGAATGCGGTTCCTGAATTTGGACACAGCTATGATACCGGACACTGCTTCTTCTTCTTCGAGGTTTAACGGCAGCTGGCATCCTTGTACATGCAGTGCTGCCATCTTCTGTTTCAGTCCGTTATTACACTCTTAAATCCTACTATTTATTCCTGCGTCTTTTGGGATCTTACAAAGCTTCAAACAATGCGTCGACTATTAAATTAGTCGTCGACAATTTTAATTGTGACTAATCGACTAATCGTGGCAGCCCTAATCAGTATGTCTTAAAAACTACCTGAAAAGCGTTCAGTTGTTACAAAATGCTGTGGCAAGATCACTTATAACAACTAGATGCTGGCTTCTTTTCATTGGTTCCCTGTTAAATCCAGAATAAAATTTAAAACCACTCTTATCACATACAAGTCTCAAATAATTAGGCCCTATCTTATCTTAAAGATTTCATAGTACCGTATCACCCCAATAGAGAATTTCCCACTCAGACTGCAGGCTTACTTGTAGTTCCTAGGGTATTTAAAGGTTGAATGTGAGGCTTCCAGACACCTATTCTGCAAAACTAGCAGTTTGGATTTAGGGGACAGGCACCATCTGTACTTTTAAGATTAGGCTTAAAACTTTACTTATTGACAAAACATCAGGTTACCCTGAATCCTCCTTTAGTTACACTGCAATAAGTCTAGGCTGCTGGGCATTGTGGGAAGGCCCCACTTGTGTTTCTTCTTCACTTTTTTCACTCACTATGTGTTTATACACTACTCTGCATTTAATTATTAGTTATTACTCATCTCTAGCTCCCTTCCATAATGTGTCTTTCTCCTGCATTCCTCCCTTCAATCACAACCAGTCGTGGCAGATGGCTGCTACTCCCTGAGCCTGGTTCTGCCAGAAGTTTCTTCCTGTTAAAAAAGAGTTTTTCCTTCCCACTGTTGCCAAAGAGATTATTCATAGTTGATAATATGATTGTTGGGTTTTGTCTGTTTTCTCTGTATTTGTAGGTTCTTTACCTTACAGTATAAAGCACTTTGATGCAACTGTTGTTCTGATTTGGTGCTCTAAACAAAATTGAATTGAAATTGAATTGGAGGGTAAGGGTGTTGATATCTCACCCCTGACCTGGCATTCTTGCTCTGCCTTGCTGGTGCGTTTGTGTTGCATGTCATCTATCTCTAGTTGTGATAGCAGTTGCTTCTTCCAGATGTTGGAACACTGAGCTACTAGTTGTTTCTCTGCAAATTTCTCATCAGTGTGTCCTGGTTCCTGCACACCTGATGTGGACTTTCTTAATCCTTGTGATGTCCGTTATATATCTCTCGCACATATTCCATGATATGTTTGGATAGCATTTGGCGTGTGGGGGGGTGTCATCAATTTGGATACACGCCCAGGTTGGGAGTCAAACTACCAACCTGAAGTTCTAAAGTAGTGTTGAATGGAGCCTACTCCATTTTGGAAGAATTTGACTACAACAACACACAAAACTACTTTATTCTGCTGTTCTATGGCAAATGCAAGTTTCCAAACACAGTGCTGGGCAGTGAGCACAGGACACACTAAACAACACCGGGCTATCAAGCCAGCCTTATAAAGATAAGGTTTCTGATTGTTTGGTTCAAAACATTCACACCAGTGGCCTGCTGGAGGGCTATGGCAGTGTTCATTCTATTCCTCTTTGTACAAAGGAGCAGATACAGGTCCTGCTGATGGGTTAAGGACCATATACAACCCTGTCCAGTTCTCGTAGAGAGGGTGCCGGTCTCTTGGGATCATCTCCATGTTCTTGAGACTCTGCTGGGAGACGCCGCAAACCTTCAGGTAATGGCACATATTGATGCAGCCTGTGCAACCTCGATAAGTTCAAGTATCACTTCATGCTGCCATTAGTGACACTGGCCCTAGCCAAATGCAAAACTAGCAAATTAAATCAGTCACCTTGTCACTTATGAGTTAAGTGACATGGTCCTGGATGGTCTGGTCTGAGTATTTCAGAAGCAGTCACTTTACTGAGATTTTTCCACATAACCATCTCTATGTATTACAGACACAGCCAAATGGCCGCCTCATACCTGACAGGGCCATGATGGATACCTGGTGGATTCCTGACTGACTGCCAGCTGATCTGTGACTATAATGATATTCCCCACCTGTGACATGTATAATGAAAACAGACATGTTAATGCCCCTAAGTATCCTAAATGAAAACCAGTGGTAATGTCTTGTGCATCAGCCCGGGGTCACAGAGCTACTATAAGTATTTTTAGATTTTATTAAAATCCCATTTTTTAAAAGTAGGCACTGTAGAGTATGTTACTAAAATTCTTATTAACACATCTGCTAACTTTGTGATATCATGTTGAATTTAAAACAGTGATAGTTAAAAATATCCACAAGCAATTTCTATTTGAATCAGTCAGTGAAACAGTTTTCAGCACAGAACTGCATTCATGAAAACTCCAACACCAGAATATCTGTGTTTTTTGTTTTTGTTTTAATTTATCTAGGGGTAAACTGTGAAAGCATCTGTTCTCCTCCTTGAAACAAATTGAAGGTTTCAAGGAAAGGGAGGGGTTGACCCAGGGCTATGGGAAGTTACTAAAAAGTAGATTTTCCACTTGGAGAGACACCATGCATCTTGCTTGTTTGTATATACCCCCATACCCACATCTATGTACATACTCACACACACCTTCAAGCATCTACCAATCTACATATACATACATAATACATATCTACATGTGCACGCATGCAAACTCATGCACGTATACCCTTTGACATATTTTTGTGCATGTCTATACAAGTGTCCATTCAGCATCATAAGGTATTAAGACCAGTCAAGCACCGGAAAATCAGGTTAAATGAAAACAGAATGGGAAGGGAATGGATAAGATCCTTTCCCTACATTATTCACAACCCTTTTGCATACTCGAAAACCATTTTGACCAATATCTTTGAAATTTGTCTTTTCAGAGTCTTAGAGAAAAGGTCATCTTTTCCATTTCACAAATATCTTTTACTATGGCTGACCACTCTCCAACCGTTGGTGGGTCCTTGTCCAGCCATCTTCTAGTTATTGCTTTTTTACTTGCTGCCAGGAATATTTTAAAAAGGTATTTATCTTTCGTATTCATCTCAACTGGTACATTTCCCAAAAATATTGTAGCAAAGCAAAACTCAATCTCAAAACCCATTACATTTTTAATCCTCATTAGTATTTCGCCCCAATAGGATTTAATAGCTGGACAATCCCAGAATATATGGTAGTGGTCAGCCATAGTCTTGCCACATTGCCTCCAGCAGTTACCGGATTCAGGTTTGCTATTCTGAAGTGATTTATACTTACAGTGGGGCAAAAAAGTATTTAGTCAGCACCGATTGTGGCCGTCTGCTGCGCTGCTGTGCTGACCAGCTAGCAGGTGTGTTCACTTCACATCTTCAACGAGTCCCTGGCGAAGTCTGTGGTCCCCACATGCTTCAAAAGATCCACCATCATCCCTGTGCCCAAGAACAGCAAACCCTCGTCCCTGAACGATTACCGGCCAGTTGCACTGACCTCGGTAGTAATGAAGGTGTTTGAGAGGCTGCTGAAGAACATCATCTTCCTCCTCCATCCCAGACACCACAGATCCGCTGCAGTTCGCCTACAGATCCAACAGATCCACAGAGGATGCCATCGCCCACGTCCTACACACCACCCTCAGCCACGTGGACAAGAAACAGGGTAACTATGTGAGAATGCTGTTTGTTGATTACAGTTCAGCGTTTAACACAATAGTGCCCTGCAGACTGTTCACAAAGCTGAGGGATCTGGGACTAACAGCCGTCTGTGTGCATGGGTGTTGAACTCAGGTGGTGAGGGTGGGCAGATGCGTCTTTAACCCTTTAGAGCCAGTCGGAGCGGGCACACTCTGTTTTGCGTAACTATTTTTAAATCCCGGTAGCTCTGCAACCGTAAGCTAGCGCAATAATTTTTTTTTGCATATGAAACCGGAGGAGTTGTACTTACATCTTATGCCATCAGCTTGTCCTAGGTCACGTTTCCTTCCACATATAAGCTTTGCAAAAACTGCATAAAAAGCACTTGCAGCAACAAAAACATAATATTCCAGAAACACGCTTTGCCGATCCGATCAGCTGTTCTAACACTTCCTACGTTGGAATAGACGTCAGCGCGAACTTTTGCATTTCCGCCATTACCTGCCCGAAACCGGAAGTGACGTCATTTTCGCGGAAATGTAGTCTTTTTTACCATCAGGGCCTCAGGGCCTATACTGGTCTTTTTAAAAGTTATCTTTGACTTTATGACTTTCTGTGTCGTTTCTGGGATGCTTAGGACTCATATTGCACTGCTGGAAATAGTTTATTTTGATGCATATGCTGCTTTTTTGCAAATTTGCAGTATAATATTTATTTTCGTTTTTCCTGCAGTGTATAAAAATTGGTGTATTTCAAAAATAAAATTTACAGTTTTGAGGGATAAGCCTCTTAAATTTCTCTAACTAGAAATATATGTTAAAAAAGCAAAAACGATTTTCAATTTTTTTGTAGTTTATTGCACTTTTTTGCAATTTATGTAATTACTATGCACTTAATGAATACATATTATTAAAATCTGGGCTATAATGGTTGTATTGATGTATAGCAACTTGAAATGCTCCCAAAAATGGCACCACAGCATGTAAAAATATAATATAAGCTCTGGCGGACTTGGTTCTATGGTAGGTCTTAAAGGGTTAACAGCATCACCATCAACACAGGAGCACCGTCAGGGATGTGTCCTCTCGCCACTGCTCTACTCCCTCTACACTTCAGACTGTGTGGCCACCCAGGCTCCAACACCATTGTGAAGTTTGCTGACGACACAGTGGTGTTGGGTGCCATCTCCAACAACGATGAGGCGGCCTACATGGATGAAGTGAAGAATCTGGCATCGTGGTGCCAGGACAACCACCTCCAGCTGAACGTCAGCAAGACCAAGGAGCTGGTGGTGGACTTCAGAAGGAGTCAGCACAGAGACTACAAGCCCATTATCATCAATGGAGCTCCAGTGGAGAGGGTGCAGTCCATCAAGTATCTTGGTGTCCACATCTCCTCAGACCTGACATGGTCTGCCCACATTCCCTAAGCCATCCGGGCCCTAAACACACACACACACACCCGTCCTCTCACATCATCTATAATTGACTGAGACAGGACTCTCTTCCAGACACTCTAAACCCAGGCACAATGTACATTTCAAATTCCTTTAATTTTAAATATGTTTATATTGTCTATTCTGTAAAATAGTCAGACTGTCTGTTCTTATTTAATTCACTTAATGTACAGAATTCACCTGCTTGCTGCTACTACTGCACATTCACCTAATGTATATACCATATATATAATTTTCTTCCTCTACCCCCCCCATTTTTGCACATGTCAAGGAGCGTGTCAGGTTACATTTCATTGCAGTGTTATACTTGTATTACTATGCATGTGACATATAAAGAACCTTGAATATATTTATATATAAACATATATGAATAAGACCACTTTTTTTTTTACATTAGTAATTCCCTTTGTGCATAATTTTATATTATTGTTAATAATAAATTAATGAAAGCAACAAAACAACCTGAAGTGAGCCGAACCGAAGGCTGGTTCTCTAAAAAGAGCCGGAAATCCCATCACTAGTGTCTTGCCTCTCTGTTTACGACCAGTTTCCCCCTCCATTAGTGTGAAATGCTGTCAGAGTAATAATTCAAGTAAATTTGGGGAGTTTTGGTTAGTGAGCCTGGGAGCTCTCACCTTACACGTCCGCCCACATTACCTCCCTGTGATAACTCAAAAGGATTATGTTTATAGTGGAAAGTAGATACAACCTAAGCCAACAGCCAACTGTGAACTGACAGTTGTCTGCTTGGCTGAAAGCAGCAATATTGAGTAGGTGTATCTGTAAACATAATCTGAATATACCTGACTACCACACACTTTGTTTTTATTTTGTTTGAAAAAGTCCTATTAATTAGCTGATTAAGGGAAGCTCTGAAAATATGAAAAAAGGAAAGAGTTCTTGGGAAGAGAGGAGGCACATCAAGTAGACAAGCAGTAGTGGGAGTCATGGACCAGATAAGCAGATCCATAGTGAAGACAAAGAATTAACAGCATGCCTTTGCCAAAACCAAACAATCAGTGGCTGCAAAAAGGAACAATCTGGATAAATAGGAAGCATTGTGGATGCAGCAAGGTAATGAACAAGTACACTAGCGTTTTTGTGTCTGCAGCCACACAGCTTAATCTGTTGTGAATCTAAACTATGTGCTTATTTCAACAACAATAGTCACTGCCATGTTTACCTTGTTACATCCCTGTCTGGAAAAAAAAATGTTCCCAGTAGTATTTGATGTGTGCAAATTGTCATACAAGAGGCACTGCATCTCTATTGCTGTCCTACTGAGATACGATGCACTTGCATGTGAAAAATTATTAGCTCACCCAAGGTATAGTCTCAAGTCAGTCAAGCCTGCTACTCCATCAGTGTCATGTTTACTATTCTTTTGCACTGTCTAACTTAAATCTTTTGCTCCATTCTACAAGTCATCTCAAAACTAGTCAGAAAAACGTAAACACCCACCTTAATCTTTACATAAAACAAGCCTGTACTGTGTTTTAATAACTCCCCAAAACTTACAAAGGCTTCACAACTGACTTCAACAAAGGCACAATTTCCAGTGAGATTTTAAAATCCACATGAAACTAAAAGCAACAATAATACAGCAGTCTGCAACTCACAAGATCAGAAAAAGGTCTTTGATGCAAAACAGATCAGCAGCACGCTTGATTGAGGCAACAGGGAAGATGTTCGTTTGTTTTTTTCCTGAAATTTGCAGAGTTTTTTGTTGATCTTCTATCAGGCTTCTGCTGAAAGGTCAAATCAATCTCTACAGCAGTATAAAAGATGAACTGCTGGTGTCACCTGCTACTTGTAACAATTAAGTTTTGATTTCTTGAAAATCATCTATACCACATTTAGGTTAAAGATCCCGGTTCAAGATAATGTAAAATTAATAAATGGCTGTGTATTTTAATACTACTACTACTAATAATAATAATAACAAACAGACAATTAATAAATTTAAATTGCAATTAAATATTGGAAAATATTTAAATTATAAGAATTATATAAAACAGAAAGAAAAGACACACAAAACCACATCAACAAAAAAAAAAAATCCGACTATGACACTTTAAGCTGTTTTGGAGACTTTTTCAAGGCTAGAATAGCTTATATCAACCTCATTTCAAGCTGTGCTTCACAGTTCATTGTATTCATTTCCTTTCTGTCACTTGAGATGTAACAACTTTATCTAGAACCTCCTGCTGAGTTTGTTCTCTTCACAAAGAGAAGAGGCAAGCTGCTGAAGGATAATGGCCCCAGCAAATACCTTTGCACCTGTTTATCACAATGTGGTTCTTTTTGTGCAATAATTGTGGTAGTTAATACTCTCCACTGTCTTTTTTTTTAGATTTGTAGTTTTCAGACCTTGGGGGGCAGCTTTGAAGAATGTTGTTGTCCCGCAGCTGTACTAGCACAGGGACACTAATTGCACCCATTTTCACAGGACATGCTCCCATTGCTGTCTCCTCAGATAGATCAGTGCTATGCTTCTCTTTGGACTTAGATGGATTTTCTGGTGAAGGCCTAGTTAAAATAAAATAAATAAAAATAAAATAATGAAATAAAAAGAGAAATAAGAAAAAAGCTAGAAGTAGTAATTATAAATGGATCTCAGTATAAACTTGAACATTTAAATCGTTCAAATGTCTACCACAATAATTTTAGCTAGAGCCATGTCTCTGCCAGAAGTTTCTTGCAGCAATGTTCACTCACATTACTGGTTATATCTACTTTGAAAATGGGCACATATCTGTGTCTAAATGAGATCAAAGGTACCAAATTATAATTATACACTCTATACTTTATTGATTACACTCCCAAATTCCTTAGTGTTATCCATCTCCTCATGAGCAAATCTGGTCTTGCAGAATTCAGCATGATTTAAATTATTCAGTGTGGTTAATTGAGGGCAAGAAATGCTCAGTCTTTTAATGGTCTGGGGCTATGTGTAAAATGGTCATGGATAAATGCAGAGACATCAAAGCACAACTTCCTTTCAAAAAAAAATGTTTGCTTTAATTTGGTCTGCATATTTGGTGGCTTTTCTTCCCACTGAGTTTACATCCTGTGGGCAGAATCATGTGGAAGTACATATAATATACAGTAAACTGAGTATTAGTAATGCAGTTCAAATCTCCCTCTATGCACCACATAATGAGGTACTCTGAGCTCTGTTGAAACAAATCTCTTTTTCTCCTCTTTGCTCACTGGGGTGTTTTTGACAATGTGATCAACACAATGAGAAGTGTAGGAAGGCTTATGTTTTTTAATTTCTAGATAGCGTGTAGATGGAGAAGTATGCAATTACACAAAAAAAACAAAAAACAAAACTAGTGTAGATGATGATGATGCCACACTTTTTAAATTACAGTTTTTGTCTATCGTTTTTGGGCAAAAGATAAACAAGGCTCTCTCCTGATCTAGAGATTATCTCAAAAGGACAGCTAAGTTAGCATACAAAGATATATATTTTCTTAATATTGGATTTAAGATTAAAAAGTAAAATAATTAGTTGGCATTAGACATTTGTTTGAGCTCAATGCCTAATTGTAGTATTTTTAGTCATGTCTGGCCTCCAAATTATTAATTTTTAAAAACATTTAATAGTGACATTTGCTTCACTAAATTTGATATTACCATGTCTACATTACTGTAGGTACGGATGGGATGCCAGTTTACCTCAGAAGTTGCACAAGCAAATGGCACATGCCAAAATGAGGTGGCATGGGTTTCAATCTGACCCGCTGCCCTATGTTGCAGATCTCCCCCCCCCCCACTTACCTGTCTAATCTTCACTGTTCCACTATCCAAGCAAGACAAAAAAAAATCTAGGGGTATCCTTATGTAGTGGATTCCACACTACTGAGTTCCTAAGCACACCTCCAATGATATCATTAAATTTGCAGATGATCAAAGACGATGATAAGACAGCCTACAGAAGAGCTGGAGGCACTAAACATTTTTTGCCAGGACAATAACCTCTCTTTCACTGTCAGCAAAACAAAAGGAAATGATAGTAGACTATAGAAAACAACAGGACGCTATTCCATCCACATCAGTTGTGCTAAGGTTGAAAGGTTCAGCCGTTTCAAGTTCCTTGGTGTGAACATTGTTGAGGATCTTGCCTTAAGTCTTCACATACACATTGTGGCCATGAAGGCTTGTCAATGCATATACTTCCTAAAGAGGCTTAGGAAGTTTCTTTTAGAGGAGCACATTCAAAAGCCCACTACTGGCTGCGTGACTGTTTGGTATGGGAGTTGCTCTGCCAACAGCTGGAGATCATTACAGAGAGTGGTAGAGCTGGCAGAGAGCATCACTGGCAAGAGCTTTCCTACCACTAAGGACATCCACCTCCAGTGGTGCCTTAGCAATGCACAGTATTAAGGGTCAGCACACTAGCAATTCTCCTTGTTACCATCAGGCAGACAATACAGTATGGCTGCTCAGATTGCCATATTAAAGAGTAGTTCGTATTGTCAAGCATTTACCACAAGCCACATACCGCACACCTTGCACTCATTTCATGTTATCTTATTTCTGTCAACCATTTTGATTGTACTTTTTAAACCAATATTGTTTTGTTTTTTGTTTTTTTAATCTTGTGAAACGTTGATTCTGAGTGACTTGTTTTTCATTTCGCCATCTCATTGACCCTTTGAGGTTAATCTCAAGAGGTTAACTTACATATGACCAATAAAACTGAAACATTAATCTGACAACCAAAAGATCCCTGGGTTGATCTTACAAATTCCTCGTGAGATGCGTCAGTTTGGGCATCCATCATAAAAATCTGCCAAATCAAATATGCAGAAAAACCCAACGGGGTCAAGCCTTTTGAATAAAGCAGTATCCTGATGTAGGTTTTACAGTACATTACAGTATAAGTATGGGTTGCTCCATTATGTAGTGGATTACACATTAGCCTGACAAGGAAAAGATCCTGGATTTGATCCTGAGATTAGACATAAATCTTTTTGGGATACCCCAGTATGGGCACCTTTTGTAAAACTCGGTCAAGTCAAATATACAGAGCTGTCTATTGTGGCGACTCTCTGTAATTAAAGGAGTATGTATTTATGTGTATGTGTGTGTGTGTGTGTGTATGTTACATTTTTTTCCATTATGTAAACTAACCACTAATAATAGACAATCATTTAACCCTTTAAGACCTACCATAGAACCAAGTCCGCCAGAGCTTATATTATATTTTTACATGCTGTGTAGCCATTTTTGGGAGCATTTCAAGTTGCTATACATCAATACAACCATTATAGCCCAAACTTTAATAATATGTCTGCATTAGGTGCATAGTAATTACATAAATTGCAAAAAAGTGCAATAAACTACAAAAAAATTGAAAATCGTTTTTGTTTTTTTAACATATATTTCTAGTTAGAGAAATTTAAGAGGCTCATCCCTCAAAACTGTAAATACAAAAAAGTTCCCACCACAGGAAATTTATTTTGAGTGTCTTCATAGTTTTATTTTTGAAATACACCAATTTTTATATACTGCAGGAAAAACGAAAATAAATATTATAATGCAAATTTGCAAAATAACAGCATATGCATCAAAATAAACTATTTCTCGCTGTGCAATATGAGTCCTAAGCATCCCAGAAACGACACAGAAAGTCATAAACTCAAACATAACTTTTTAAAACACAAGTATAGGCTCATAAGGCCCCGATCGTAAAAAAACTACATTTCCGCAAAATGACGTCACTTCCGGTTTCGGGCAGGTCATGCGGTTATGTGATAGTTTGCGCTGATGGACATAGGAAGTGTTACAAACAGCTGATCGGATCGGCGAAGGTGTTTCTGGAATATCATGTTTTTGTTGCTGCAAGTGATTTTTATGCAGTTTTTGCAAAGCTATATGTGGAAGGAAACTGTGACCTAGGACAAGCTGATGGCATAAGATGTAAGTACAACTCCTCCGGTTTCATATGCAAAAAAAATTATTGCGCTAGCTTACGTGGTTGCAGTGCTACCGGGATTTAAAAATAGTTACGCAAAATGGAGCGTGCCCGCTCCGATCGGCTGTAAAGGGTTAAAAATGTTTCCTGAATAACTGACCACCAAACAATATTCTCACAATGGCAAATTCAGAAGCTGTCACTTAGTTCTTCATTCAGTTACATTGGCCTACTCCTATATAAAGCAAAATCATTGGCCTACTCCTATATAAAGCAAAATGACGTTTTCTCCCACTGTCTCTCTCTATTTCTGATTGTAGAGAGGAAGGAAGGTATATTTGACTGGGAAATTCACCAAAAGGTGTCTCATTTGGCTTGCCACAGGCTGTGTCACTCCTTTGTGTATTCATTAAATACAGAACTTCTACATTCCCTTGCCAGCACTTAGACTCAGTTGAAATACTGCACAAATTACAGTGTTTTGAAACTAGCCTTGCAATGAAAAATGTTCTTCATGTGTGTCTTTGTACATTTACCATATCTCCATACATGCAAAAATTTCTAAATTAAAATGCAGAGATATGGTATAGGTTTTGTCAGATAAAGATTAAATGATAAAACGACAGATAAAATGTAACATTTTGATTAGAGGCATGGATATTTATTTTGTGAAACTGATCAAGTAATTGCTGCCATGGTTATGTAGCAGTGATTGCTGAAGTAAAAAATTAAAAGAAAGCAATAGGCTTCTTTCATAGACACTACAAAAATACTACCCTATTTACTCTGTGATTCTGTCATTTTTAGTTTTGCTGATGGCATGGCTGGTGGTGGTGGGGAGGGGGCTTTCTTAATAAAGTCTTAAAAAAAAAAAAAAAAAACTACACCCATAAGATCAACTTGTTGTATCCTAGAGGTAGAAGAGATACAATCCTTAAAGAATTGCAAACACACAAAGACACTGAGTAAACAGACCCCCTGTGTCTTGACAACATAGACTTCTTGGAATAGGAAAAGCCAGATTCACTGAAACTTTGAAATGCAACCTCCCAGTGGTTGCAAGGTGGAGGGGGCTAAGTCCTTTAATGACAAGAGACTGTGAACAGCAAGACGTGAAGTTTGAGTTTAAGCTCTGTGAAATAATTAGCTGCATTCCCACAGTGAGTTGGAAATGACGTGCAAGTTGAGTCTCCCTGCCAAAACTTATGTTCTTCGTCTGAGTAATTTATTGGTTTTGCACTTACTTTGGTTAAGGGTGTCTTAGTCAGTTGTGGAATGTTTTCCTGAAAGTTATATAAATATGAAGCCACATTTATGTTAAAACACAGTTTAGCAGTATGGTGTGACGCTCTACATAACTGAAGCTTTTCTCACATATTCACAAAAAGCATCATGCAGAGTTCACTATTCACTGCACTGTTTTGCAGATTTCAATTGCCATTCATTAAATGAATTGGATTAAGAAGAAAAATGTATTGATCGGGGTCTGTTTAAAAGTTCTCTGAATAAGTAAGCAGTAACTAGATGTAAATCATCCTCCCTTCATAGCTGTTTTGTGGTTGCTGCTAATGTCAGTTTAATTCACAGTTTTTTTTCTCGCTTCAATCAGTATCTTACTATGTATGACTCATCTTCCATCCTTGCTTCACGTGTTTGCAGATTCAAACTGTATGTCTTTGGTTATTCACTCCTTAGAAAAAGTCTGCTTAAGGCTGCATATAATTTTGATTTAAATGAAATTTGACATCTTGATTTTCCATAAGGCAGAAAATATTTGTAAAATATATTTTACAAATTCAGATCAATCTTACATGTATAAATGTAGTTTCCCATAATTATGAAACATTTCTAAGAAAATAACAGAAGCCCAGAATCCATTTTCTTGTAAAAACTGAAAATTAAACTTAGCACAAACATAATGAAAATTTGTGATTGGTAGATTAGTGCTTTGTTGCAACAATGTTTCATGGAAAGGAATACTATACCACTGGAAAGCCTGTTTTTCCCCCTTTAAATTGGTGTCACATGTGTAAGAAAAATGCAGTTGTGGGTTTAACAGCAGAGTTGAGTGGATGGGTTGCACCTATGAAAAACTTCCCAAATCTTCTTTGTCAATGTATAACAGCTTATTCTTCTTTTGACTCTTGTTTTAAGCTTCTAGGATCCCAGGTGCCGCCAAACAGATCAGTAATTGGCACCTGATTAGCAGCACTTGCAGAATGGACCATGCTAGGACAGTCAGAGGGTGTGTGCTCCAAGCATGCCATTTTTAATAGTCATAGAGCTATGTCATAGAGCTAGTTCAAGTTGGTGTTCTGCAACACCAAGTTGCAGTATTATCAGAGTGAGCCTTAATACCATTTCCAAATTAAAGGTCAGGTTCCATGTAATTGGGGATATCAGAGACAGGTCACAAAGCAGATCTTCAAAGAAGATTTGCAGTCAAGGTTTGCAGGACAAATTGGCTCTCTACCCAGTCAAAAAGACAGTGTTGAACCAATAGGGTAACAGCGTTTGGTGGAGACAGTGTGATATGTGCAGAAGTATCTCTCCTCATTGGAAAAACAAGGCTTGCTACCATTACAGGCCATCTCGATGCTTCGAGATATCAACATGAGATTTTCTAATCAATGGCAATCCCATATCTCCAGTCTAGGACTGAACTCTGTCCTCCAAGATGACAATCCTCGCCCCCAGAGAGCAGTGCTTATCAGAGATACTTCCAGAATTTGGAAATACAGAGAATGGAAGTTGCCTACAGTCCAGACTTCAAACTCATTAAACATGTTTGGCATCAGTTACAGTGTGCTGTTCATGCCAGAATGACCAACACATCCACACTGACTGCCTTGCGGCAAATGCTGGTTGAAGAATGGGATGTCATTCCATAGCAGTGTGTGACCAAGCTGGTGACCAGCATGAGGAGTAGGTGCCAGACTGTTGTGACTATGCATGGTTCTTCTGCATGCTACTTTGTTAAACAAATACATTACTTTATGATCAATATGTCTTGTTTCTTCAGACTTTAATTACACAATCCAATAAACAACACCAAACAACAGTCAATAGTACAATAAGGTGTTTGGTAGAGAATTCACTTACTAAGTTTATATCATTGTGACTATATGAATATTCTCATTTGCTTTAAATGTATCTAATCACATTGCTAAAACTCATTTGATTACAAAACAATCAACTTGTATAATTTGAATCTATAGAGAATAACTTGCTTCATAATCTGAGTCATCTCAAGGTTCAAAAATAAAAATCCATTTTACCATTAAACTGTTGAGTCTGACTTTAGCTTATCTAAACAGCTAAACCAGATTTAAGCAATTTCCTTGGAACACACAGATCAAGTCTCATCAATATGCTGCAAGAATGCAGTGGGAGTTCTTTAGGCATACATGAGTGTTTATCAAGTGTGAAGAATGAAAACATTGGAGTTAGTCCCAACAGCCATTAGTCTGTATTTTATACAATTGTATATAAAATGGATAGCCAAGTCTCACTCTTTTTTCCCCTCTGTAAACCTATTTATCATGAATATGAGTTAGAGTGCTTATGGTACAGTACATAAACATATGTGGAAGTACTTTTTATTTTCCTATCATTTGTCATAATAGCCCAAACTGTCAAAGGCCACTGACAAATAAGAGGAAAAAAGAACTTTAGGTATGTGCAAAAACAGCAACATAACCAGCTTTCTAAACTTGCTCATCTGCATATCTTTTTGACTGTCAGCATGTCGTGGTTAAATGGTAATTTTCTACAGTTAAATTCTGAGAAAAAAACCCCATACTTTTTGATACTCTGAATAGCAAACATCTCAAGGATCAAACAATGCCTCAGTCTGTAAGCTTGAGTAACCTTGAGATGATCTTGGACAGTTCCCTGTTCAAGACAGATCCTCATTCAAGTCAATCTTTTATAATTTTATAATAAACCTACAATATGTGGAACACTGATAAGTAAAAACACAAATATTTCTAAAGTTGAATTGAAAGAAATGTGCATGCTTTTATCTTTTCTGATTGGGATTATTGTAGCTCTTTATTTAACTGTAAAAAAAAAACACCTTGAAAAGGTTGCTGGTGTTTAAAATGCAGCTGCACATCTTTAAACTAATTCCAGGAAGAGAACACACATATCTCTCATTTTAAAATAATTTTATTTGCTCCTTGTCAGCCTTAAAGTCAGTTAAATGATTTTTTGTTTTTGGACTTTTTTCGTGTATCTGCATAATAACTCTGAATTTAGAAACATGCATTTGTTACTTCTTTGTTGTAGTATGCAATTAATTATTATCAGGTTGTTCTGAAAACACTCAAAAGTCTTTAGTTGATCCAAAATGCTGCAACGAGAGTACTGACAGTCAAGTCAAGTCAAGTGGATTTATTGTCATTTCAACCATGTGCAGTGGTACAGTACACAATGAAATGAGACTGTGTTTCTTTGAGACCATGGTGCTACATATAACAGACAATCAACACAGGGCCACATAAAGTGCAAGTGTGGGAAAATTGCAAAAATTGCATAAAAAAAACAAAGAATAGTGCAACACGAGACAGAACAGAATGATGCAGACACAAGACAGTGCAGACACAACAGTGCAATAGAAACATGCAACAATGACAGTGGGTTGTGCAAAAAGACTAAGCACTGTGCAAAAAGTAACCTGTGTGACATTGTGTGTGTGTGTGTGACATTGTGCAGATACGTGCTTGACAGGAAGTAGAAAGAGAGAGTGTATTTCCTATGCTGGGTTCTCTTCGCTGGCGACCTGTTGAAAACAGAATTAAATTTAAAATCCTTAACCTCACATACAAGGTCTTGAATAATCAGGCCCCATCTTATCTTAAAGACTGCGAAGTACCATAAAATCCAAGGCTGGAATAGGACAAAAAATTGGGACTGGAATTTTTGGTTATGCTAGGTTACCAGTCCAGCCCTGATCCCAATAGAGCACTTTGCTCCCAGACAGTAGACTTACTTGTTGTTTGTAGGGTTTTTAAAAGTAGAATGGTTGACAGGAGCCTTCAGCTTTCAGGCCCCTCTTCTGTGGAACCAGCTCCCGGTTTGGATCTAGGAGACAAACACATTTGTCTACTTTTAAGACACAGCTTGAAATACTGCATTTTCATGACGCTTATAGTCAGGCCTAGATCACTTGATCCTGAATCCTTAGTTATGCTGCAAAAGACCTAGGCCTGGGGGCTTTGCTTTATGTACTGAACATTTCTTCTTCACTCAACTCTTTTCACTCTGTATTTATAAACCACTCTGTATTTAATCAATAGATATCATTGACCTCTGTCTCCACAGTTTGTCTTCTGACCTGTCTCCCTTCCCTTACCCCCAAGGGTTACGTTAGATGGCTGCCCCTCCCTGAACCTGGGTCTCCTGGACATTTCTCCCTGTTAAAAGAAATTTTTTCCTTCTCACTGTTGCCAATCTCTTACTAATAAGGGGTCATCTGATTTTCTTTGTTTGAGGAGAGTACTGTTGTGATTTTGCACAATATAAATAAAACTGAACTGAATTTGTTTTTATTATTATTTTTTCATTATTCATTGTTTTTGCTTTTGGTGTGAGGCACTTTGTGACTTGGCCCATGAAAGGCTCATTATAAATAAAATGCATTGATTTCATTAGGTCAAATGACAGGAAGTCAGACTTAAAATTTTAAAATAAAATAGCATTAGTCAAGCTATTATGTAGAGTTCTGAGGAAAAGCAAATTGAATTAAATGTCAAGGAAGAAAAAAAAGTAAGAAAAGTTAGTGAATCTGTGTGTGATGAAATGATACAGACTTAATCAATATTCCACACCTACATTTAGTTTGAGAGAGAAGTCCATTACACTCAGTGTCATGACATTCCCCAGAGTTGGCCTTGAGCAATATTATTAACATGAATTAGAAATGAAAGGATGGCAGCAGGTACTACTGAGCTGTTACATTTCATATGAGTGGATGAACACTTAGTGAGAAAAGTTGGCTAGTGCTCCCTTGGTTCCAGCAATTATACTGTTCAACGGGCACATAATATATAATGAGGGAAACGTTGTGCATGTGTCATACTGATATATCCTTGCTGAAGAATAGTATTGTTTCACTGGGCAGAATTAGCATGTTCCATATTAATCCATATTAATGTAGTTATCACATGTACAACCAAGACCAAGCTACCAGATGATATAATGGTAAAATGAGTGTGTGTAATACTCGAGAGGTCTTAGAGTGTATTCATAACTAAATGACAAAGCAAACTGTAATCTGTGACATTAAGGATATAATAAAAAATGTGTTTATAAAAAAGAATATGTGTTAATGCCATTGATCAACGTATAAAGGCATATGTTTTCTTTTGACCTTGTAAGTAAAACAATTCAAAAGTATAGCAAATACTGGCATTTATTCTAATTGTGTTTTAACCATATTAATGACTCAATGCATTTCAAGCATTTCACACTCCAGAGTGATGAAAAATTACAACGTTTCTAATAACCACAGTGCATTGTTTTTATTTATTTGTTTATTTATTTTTTGAATGACTATTAAAACTGTTACTATGCCTTAAGACTTGTAGAGATGTTTAATTGGTCATGCCTTTACCTATAACTATCTTATTTGATAATAAATTGTCATTGTCAAGCCTACCTTCCAAAACAACAAAAAAGAAGTAGTTAGTTTGTATTTGTATTGTAAGAAAAAAAAAGTAAACTTGGGTCCAAAATTATATTAGCAGGGACCTTAACCTTTTAAAATCATGTTCCATATAGGATATGTGAGGACTTTTTAACAATTTATTATTATCAATATTTTTATTGGCTTTAATTATTAATTATATGTGTAGCTTATGTTATCTTGTGTTAACGCTTTCATCAACTTTAAAGCAAAAACTTTATATCGGGTTGTTCCATTTTGTTTTGGGTTCTTTTGGGGGGTTTTTTT
>NW_024582998.1:21284-41940 GCF_018398535.1 Haplochromis burtoni | reverse complement strand
TATTATACAACATTACAGTATAAAGACCATATTGCTATAAATTGTAAAGCATTTACAAAGTCAGTTCAGTGTATTTTCCTTTTGTGTAACATTATCTGCGAGAAAATGTGCACATACTGAGGTCTATGTCTGATAGTTAAAATCTTATCATTGATTAAATGCTTAGGGACTATATTTATTAAATGGGACAAGTAAGCGTAATTCCCTATAGTGCTGATAGATTTCATTAGTTTTATGGGCTATTTACAGTTGCACAGCTTTTTCTTTAACACAGGTGAAGTCAGTTTATTTTAACAACGCATGCCCAATCTGCCAAGAGTCATGCAAGTTAGTGCAAGGTCATAAACTAAGAGATGAAAACATTTTCATATAGCGTTCTGTAGCATTTGTCCCGAATTCAAAACTGTTGAGCAATGGAACAAAGTGCAATTACTTCTGCTCTCTGAGCGGACTGTTGCCCCTCTAGTCTTCCTGCTTCTTTGAACTCAAATTTAGTTCCTTGTCTGCAGACCACTGCGTAGCCTGCTTTCAGTCCTTCTTCATCACGTTTTGTATTAAGACAACTTACATCCCTCGAAGGAATGAAATAGACCAGAAATGCTTGATCGAAAAAACTGCAACTAGTAGTGTTAACATTACCACCCAAGTGCATACAGTTGATTTTGTGTAGGTTACCTATAAAAACAATCATGTAATCCAAGCTGATAAGGCCATGGTGAAAACTATGTATGCTGTCCATGGTCCTGAAATTATAAATGTCATTAATGTAATATTTCACTGTTTATTTAAGTGTAATAAATTTATAGTCTTTACAAAACTTTAGGTTTTTAGGGAAGTGAGGTTTATATTTTAGTAATGCAACTAACTGATTGATTAGAATAAAGATATATATGTGTCTATCATCCAGAAAACACATTTTGTGGGTGATAGACAAAGTCAACGTTGTCATCTCTTCATTCTCTCCATTCTTGAACCATTTCACTTTGAACCCCATTGTGCAGGCTGTGAAATTCATGCCACAAAAGACAGTGTTGAAAAAAACCCAAAACCAAGAATTGAAAAGTAAGACGTTTTGTTGCCGCTGATATTGTACAACTCCTTTGCACTGGAGATTTCGCTGAGTTCATTGGGCAAATTAATAAGTAGGTGGTTTGGAAATGTATGTGTCTTTTTTAAGTGTCTTCTATCTTTTATATAGGTCTTCATCTGGATGTCCCAGTAAATCAATCTGCAGAGAAATATGTAACTCATCTAGCACATGTTCTTAAATTTGCTGTGCACTCTCCATATAGCAAATACCATATTATATGCAAATAATAAGAATTTATTTTTATTTGCATCAAATACATGTACAATTAGCAGTAAACTGCATGTTGCAAATGTTAGCAAATCAGTTTTCACACTTGATTCAAATATTCGCCTCCGTATATTTTCCACCTTGAGAAAGATTCTCCCAGAAATGCATATGCAAAAAGCTTTGATTTGCCACGTCTTACATGCAATATTGTCACTGTCCTCTCTTTGTAAAAATACACAGTAGATTTTTTTGTGTTTGTTTTGTTTTTGTTTTGTTTTTAATGGCAAAACCCAGTTTGAGCTGCAGCAGCATGTTAGTAATGAGTTGACTAAGAATTGATTTTAGAGACATGATCATTATTATGATGAGTTTACCATCATAGTTCCACTGGATACAATCTTAGGCTGCCGTCTAGCCAAATAATACATCAATCTAATATCAGGTAGGATCCTTGCCTTAGCAGCCATCTCTCCTGTGTGTTGATTGCTCCCTATTTACGGTCAATGTTTGAAGGTCTCTGATCATCAAGGAAATGTTTACAGTTTAATTATACTTATAGACAATTGTCTTTAAGAATCATGGCCATTAAGTAAATATGAATAAATTAACCAATAAGCATGTCTAGGAACCTACTAAGTATTCCTGGTATCAACTAGGCACAAACATGTCTCTCTCGTGCTTTCTCCTTTTTTCTTGCCATTCCTTGCCATCTGATGGAATAGGGCCTTGGTATTGGTGCCCACAGTCTAGCCAGCACTCCTGTTATTCACCTACAATGGAAGGATTTTCTGTAAACCTAAGCAGTTTGTGTGTTATTCAAACTTAATTGGAAAAGTCACCTGGCTGCCTATTCTACACTGGTACTGCGTTCTGCATCTTTTGCTTGCATACCTCACCTGTAAATGACATGAATGAAATGAAACAGAAGTAAGTATACAAGTCATGTTAGCTATCAATTCTGGGCTGCATTTGCTCACTGGCAGTTCACTATTTACATCTTGCTTGGTCCCAAAGACAACCTACCTATATCAAACTTGACTATTTCTTTGCCTAAAAATCCTGTCAAAATAAAAACTCTTATACCAATGCATTTACTTTATTTTATTTATTTATTTATTTATTTATTTATTTATTTATTTATTTATTTATTTATTGTCTCTTTATTTTACCATTTGTATTCACATTTTACATTTGTATTTCTTTTTAATAAATTTGCTACACAGACAAGGGAAATTAGAAACAGTTATTCCTGCCCAGTGAGCAGGATTTTATTACGGCTTGTACAGAAGTTAGTTTAGAATATGGGAAACCATAGCACTGATCAGAATTAACCAATGCTTCTTAAAAACTGTCAAAAACACAGAAGGGGTAAGTGTGTTTATTAGAATTGCTTTTGGAACTGCTTTAAATAATTGCTCTAACACAGATTCCCGTTAATTTTTCAAGTACAAAACAAACAAACAGATTACTGTTGAATAAACCAAATGTACAGTGATGTCGTTTATCAAGAAAGTGAAGACATTAAGCATGATGAGTACAGGCCATTCAAGCTGTAGTATTTCTAACACAACTAAATTGAACGGATCAGTAACTAAATTAAGCACTTTACAAAGTCAATTACATATACCTGGCTTACCATACTGAAGAAAAGGAAGAAAATTTTTCATCAAAACACATCAAGACCAAACTCCAGTCACCTTCAGTCCTTTCTCTAACCTACTCTTGCTGCTGTTAGAGAGACAAATTAATTAGAAATAGGCTTAAGCCTTCAGGAGCTGAAAGCTCTGCTAGACAGATGCTGTTTGAACAGCAAACTCATTTTGGCATATTAAAGGAAGTTGGGAAAATTGGAGTAATTTGAAATGAAGGACATTAAGGTCAGAAGTTCTCCTATGGGACCAGAGTGATCTAAAATTCATTTTGGGAAGTGTCAGCAACACAGAAATCTTTTTTGGAAGCTGAACTCCTAGCTTAGGAGCCAATAAATTAAAACAGCTAATATGCTACTTATGCATTAATGTATCAGTGCTAATGCACCAACAACAACAATTATGTAATTGATAACACGTTCAGCTATTCAGGCCTGTATTTTGGATAAAACAACTGCATGGACATTTTTAGATATAGTTAACTGAATATATATGCTTTACAATAGTTTTACACTGCTTGTTGGTCACAGGTAACAGTATCAGTTTTCCTACTTTTAAACAAACCAACAGATATCTCTAGTCACAAATGATGCTTAAAATAAATATATGAATGCTGAGAGTATTGAAAGTGTCATTACTATCCATTTCAGATAAATGACTCCTAATATCCTAACTGCACAAGACCACACCAGAACTGTTTGTGTTGTTCACTGGCCATATTGTTATGATCACTGAGAGGCAATGCTGGCAGTGTAACTAATTAGATGTAATTTAGTATGGAGCTTATCAAAGCTACCTCTGTGGCACGGCCTCTGTGTTCAAGAGTGAATGACATCAGACATTAGAGAGCTAGGCCTGATTGCACTGCTGGATGTTGGTTTCCTTGCTGTGATACTGTAAGTCATATGAGGATGGCCTCTCTCTGATATTTGCTATAACAGACAAACTATGACCCCCCCCCCTTGTCTGTATTTTTGAAGCCAGTGATTTAATGACCTCCTGCTATCTAGACTGAACAGAGGGAAAGTTATTCTGGACAAAAAGTGTAAAATCGAATAGAAAATGTTTTCAAGTGTGTTATAATTATTGCCTCAATTATTGCCATTTTATTTGTATTATTTGTTGAAGACATAACACACAGACACACACACAGACACACACATACACACACACTATTGTTTCTCTAATGGCAATTAGGCAAAGGTTCATCTGGTAGGTTGAAATTAAGAAGTAGAAAGTACAAACAGAAGAGCAGTATAACAACCATCAGTTTGATAAGGATATAACTACTTCTAATTAAACCAATTAATTTGATGAAGCTTTTGTTATAAAACAACATTTGATTAAAGTTAAATCTGTATTTTACCCATGAGTTTGTTGTGCAATAGATTCAACAGGAGTAACAGAGTACTGTCAAATTGTTCACAAATTGGACTTTACCTTCTTTTCCTAAAATTTTTAGGGGAAACAAAAGTTGTTTTTTTTTCAATAAGTATTTTAGGATTAACATCTACTTTAGGATTAGACAGACGTAGAAAATCTATCAGTAAGATTTGGCATCAGATTGTTAACATTTCACTGATGTGCTACTTGTCAGTTACAGTACATTGATATGAGTTGTGGGACAGTAATATTGATCAAAGAAGTTTTCAAAGAAAAGAGCCTCTGGACTTCTTTAAGTTGCTTGAAGACGTTTCACCTCTCATCCGAGAAGCTTCTTCAGTTCTAAGGTCAAATGGTGGGGAGTCCCAGATTTAAACCTAGTGGGAGTATCCCCCCACATAGGGACAAAAGGACCCCCTGATGATCCTCTAATCGCCTGAGCCAAGGTGTGAAACTGGGCGTGGGTCCCAATCAGCCAGGGTTTCGGGTGAGTTCATTGTGAAACCTGGCCCCACCTTATCATGCGAATTCCTGAGATCAGATGGCCCAGGGTGTGAGTGGGCGTTAAGGCATCTGGGGAGGGAACTCAAAACTGGATTATAGATGGCAGACAGTTGGTGTCGTAACCCACCGCCTCTGTTCAAAGATAGTCGCCCACAGTGGACATAGATGGCTTCTTTCACTCCTCTTTCAAACCATCTGTCCTCTCTGTCCAAAATGTGAACATTGGCATCCTCGAAAGAGTGATGGTGAACCAGTTTTTGTCTGAGCGTGTTGCTGGGTCTGAAATGCACCGGGGTGTCATGCTTGGAGAAAACCCTCCTGAGTTTTTCTGATACACCGGCTACATAGGGGCGATCGTGGCTCAAGAGTTGGCAGTTTGCCTTGTAACCGGAAGGTTGCCGGTTCGAGCCCTGGCTTGGACAGTCCTGGTCATTGTGTCCTTGGGCAAGACACTTCGCCTACTGGTGATGGCCAGAGGGGCCGATGGCGTGATATGGCAGCCTTGCTTCTGTCAGTCTGCCCCAGGGCAGCTGTGGCTACAACTGTAGCTGCCTCCACCAGTGTGTGAATGTGAGAGTGAATGAATAGTGGTATTGTAAAGCGCTTTGAGGGCCCCGAAAAGCACTATATAAATGCAATCCATTATTATTATTATAGGGGATGACAATGTTGTTGCGTCTGTCCTTCTTATCCTCCCTCGCTGGTGTCTGATCTTCTTTTCTGTGCCTCTTTGCTGACTTTATAAATGCCCAATTAGGATAACCGCATGTTTTGAGTGCTTCCTTTACATGTGTGTGTTCCTTCTTTTTTCCTTCAGGCTTAGAGTGAACATGTTCTGCCCGGTGGTGTAGGGTCCTAATTACTCCAAGTTTGTGTTCCAGAGGGTGATGGGAGTCCTTTGGTCCTTTTGTCCCTCTTTGGCGGGATATTCCCACTGGGTTTAAATCTGGGACTCTCCGCCATTTGACCTTAGAACTGAAGAAGCTTCTCGGATGAGAGGTGAAACGTCTTCAAGCAACTTAAAGAAGTCCAGACGCTTTTCTTTGCAAGCTCCTTTGACTACGATGACCTGGATGACTGAGAACCTTCACAGACAGACAGTAATATTGCTTTTCTAAGGCAAACAAGTCAGGCAAGGAGCATGCAAAAGGTGAAGTCTTTAAAAAATCCCAATAGGTCATCTATATGAAAATGGAAAAAGCACAAAGAAAGCTGAGACAATATTATACTGCCAAAGGGAAATTGGATTACATACACTAGGAAGAGTGATTACTGATTGGATGCAGATGTGGAAGAAAAAAAGCTGGAAAATAAACAATGTGTGAAAGAAAAATTGACAGGAATGAATGAAGAACCAAGGACAATATTGCAATATTAAATAGAAAGTGATTAACAGAAACCAAAACCCACAACAGTATTATGCATCTATGGTTATGAAAGTCATTGGATACTATTTTAATATCATTATAGTTACAGTAAAACATTTAGAATATTATGTAAAAAAAACACAAAGGAATTGTTATGTACAGTACATTAAACTCATCTTTTTTGCTGAGTATGTACTGACATTCTCTCTTACATATACAGCATTACTCCAGTATTTTCATTTTCAAGTCTTATGAACCATCCCATCTGGTGAGGGGATGGCATTTCTTCTTGTGAAATGAGCATTAAAAAAACCAAAACGCAACAAAAAACTATTAAATGAGTTTCAAAACACATGTGTCTACCTATAATATATGGACTTTTTGTGAATCTTTGATTTGGATTTAACTAATGTATGAGCAATCAATAGTTTCTACAGTTTAAAGTTTTCTATAAAACAATTTATGTCATGATCCTCCAGCCATCATGTGTGACCTTGCCATTTTCTCCCTCTCTCTCTCTTTGTGTCTGTGTGTGAAAAAGCACAAGTTTTCCTCACCTTACAGGGCCAGGGTCCTCCTGCATCTCTGCCCTCTGGCCACACACCTGGGATAATAAGTGGAAAGTAAGAGGTGCAAATGAAATGTTCATCTCTTGTATGTTCTCTTAACTAAAACATAGATTGGATATTTGATTGCTGCCTTACTGTATTTTTTAACCCAATTAGCCCAGTCCTCTTCAGTAAACTGTTTTGCCACAAGAGTCATTTTAGTAGTCAGTTTCCTCATCGATATGTCGATGGTACATTTTTAGACATAAGCAAAAGCTAGCCCTATAGACTTATGATTTTAGGGGTAAGTAGCTGATGCTGTGTGTATCCTTAAAAAATTACCTATGTCTGGCGTTTTTGCTCTATACAAATACATTATGAAACAAACATTCTCTTAAATTCCCTTTAAGTTTATTAATAAGCTGTAACATTTAGGTGAGAGTGTGTGCTCAATGGCCAAATTCTCAGTGGATATTAGTTGAGTATACAGTACTTACAGGACTACCGCACACTCAAAAGATGATGAACCAGTTCTGCTTCTCCATCAACATAAATTAGGGTCAACTCACTTAGCTTTGAGCTTGAACTATGGTAATAGCACATCCTTCCTCATGGTTCAGATAGTCTCCTTCTTTTTTGCTACATGTTAGTTTTCTGCAGTAACCCATGAATGCAGAGTTATTATTATTATTATTATTATTATTATTATTATTATTATTATTTATTTATTTATTTATGATGGAGTACAGGATAGAACTGTGAAAAATAACACACAATCCAATTTTAGGAGACTTAGTTCCACAATTTTATAAATCCAACATGGAGGGAAGATTTGCTGTCAAGGCTGTGGAACCTGCATTTTTTTTCCCTGTCTTTAACAAGTTAGTTAACTATATAACATCCAAAGAGTCAGTTATTTGACCTAAATACTGAAAATGATGTACATTGGAATTCTGGGGAATTTAGAGATTTGGTCCACACCTAAAAACATTTCAGCCTTTTATTTCCATATCTTGTACAGTGCAACAGCAGAGCTGAGCAAAACCCAGCACCAGATGCACAAGTGCATATCATGGTCAGACATCATAAATTTTGAATTTTGCATGCTGATGAACATATGCAATGTGAAAACCAGTGATCCAGCTGGCAGCATGGAAATCAAAATGGAGGTAAATTTGTAATGCGATGTGTCTGAATTTCCTGAAATATACCACATTTTCCACTTGAATTACTCTAAGGCCCTGGAAGAAAAGCCCACTCTTGGTTGCTGATCTAAAGCATGAATGCAGAATACTAACACAAACAGCTTCTAAGTTTAGCTAAGCAGTTTATTTAAGCAACTACTAGTCTGATGCACAGGTTATTAGTGTTGTCAGTTTGAATGTTGCGAGGTTGTCCACAGAGGCTAGAGAGTGTTTCAAGGTGATGGTTGATTACTATAGCAGAGGAAAGCCAGCGAATGAATAAGTCAGACCAGCAAGGAAGTGACTGACAGAAAGCAAGGTAACTTGAACAAAGGCAACAGCTAGGCCAGGGGAGAATGGTGGTAGAAGAAACAAATTGAACATACCTTTGTTCTCTTATCCTTGTCTAACTTCACTTTACCCAGCAACCATAGACATTCACTTGTCGACCCAAGGTTTATCACTGTAGCTATAACAATCACATACGAGTAAGAAAAGGGGCGGGGAAAAAAAGAAATATTAGAGAAGCACATACATAAAAAAACCAACTCCACTATTATCCAAAGATTTTCTTTTATTTCCTTTTTTTTTGTTAAACCATTTGACACTGATGATTCAAGCATAAAAAATGCACCTAACTCAAGGGATCGACCGGTGTGCCTACAGATAATGGGCAACTTACCATTGCCATTAACATTTTACCAAGAGCCCAAAATGTTATCTTTAGGCACTTTTTTACTTGCAGCTTATTCGAAACACACATAATTTGTTCCAGTTTCTTTAGCTGAAGCTGCCATGCCAAAGATAAAACAGTTTGAGAGGCAGAAAATGATATTATTGTACCAACAAGATGATTCCCAAAGCGCTACTAGCTGAAAACTTGGAATATCAACTTCATGTGCAGTATGTCTTTAAACAGTAAGTATAAACACTATCTACAGCAAACCATTTTTGAAAGTCACATCCTTAAGAAATGGGGAAAAAAATCCAGACTGACTGGACCTGAAAGATGCATCTGGACCTGAAAGATGCATCTGGCCCTTCAGTTGATCCATCTAGTGCCTCAGTAGAAGTCAAGAACCTGTTAAGAGCCCATTATTAAGGAACCGGATGGGGAGAAAAAACAGGCATGTGCCAAATTACACAAGAAATGGACTGAAACTCAGTGGCAACAGGCCTTATGGAATGAATACATCCAAATTTACATTTTTGGTTCGAATCTTCATCAACAAGTATGGTCAGCAGTGGTATACGAGAATGTTGTCAGGAGTAGTGTCGTGGACGAGAGAAGGAGGACCCAATTGCTGGACTCACAGGCAGGTAGGTGAAGGTTGATGTTTATTGCCGAAGGAGTGAGCAAACAGTACAGAGGGAGGAAAAGGCTGGCTGGCTGGCTGGCTGGCTGAATGAATGAATGAATGAATGAATGAATGAATGAACAAAGGACTGGCTGGCTAACTGAACATACAGACGACACTAACATCAGACGTACATCAATGACACGACAAGGATCGGATGGAACTGAGGACTTAAATACATGCTGGGTGATGAATGATTAGAAACAGGTGAGTACGCAGCTGAACTTAGTCTGACTAATGATACATGGAAATAACTGGAACACAATACGCAGGCGGTATGCTGGCACAGAAAACACAGATATGAAAATAAACTGAACATGACAAAACAGAAAACACTGGGTCAACGACCCAGGAACCCTGACAAATGTCCGTCTAAAACTATTTGTAAAGTCTTAAGTGAGACTCACATGACTGGAGTCACTGTTTTGGGACTGAATTCAGACAGTGGTGTTGAGGATCTTGTTAAAATTGATGAAATTATGAATGTAGAAAAGTACTCTCTGATTTTGATTCATCATACAGTACCATCTAGGAAAGAATCTGATTGGCAATCAGTGTCGGTCCTAGCCTGTTTGGGGCCCTGGGCGAACACTCCCTCTGGTGCCCCCCCCACACACACAACACACACAATATAAGGATTGTACATTAACATAAAACTGTTGTACACACACACACACACACACACACATATGAAGAGAGAGAGAGTATGCATAGTATGCAAACGGCTACCAAACAGCCATCATAATTCATCATACAATGAGAACAGGACAAATCAACAACTGACAATGACTAATTAATATTAAAATCTGTAACATAATGTATTGTTTGGAGTTTAGTCTGTTACTGTTGCTATTTTTACCATTTCTTCTTGGAGCAACTGTAACCCACATAATTTCCTTAGGGATTAATAAAGTATTCTGATTCTGATTGTTTCAGGATGACCTGCCATTATCCAATCACACATCTGCTTACCTGTATCTTTTGCTCGTTTCTCCTCCTCTTCTTTTCTCTTTTTTCTAAACTGAGCACCTGATGGCTTTGAACTTTTCTTGTCCATCTTCCATTGGTTTTAATTTTGCACTCCAGTATGAACACCCATCCCTCAACCCGAGGATCACCACAACATAACCTAACAGACCTACACCTTAGTTCACAGATTCACTTTGTCTAGGGTGCATTTCTGAGATTTCACACAACCCAGGATTCAAATCATGAATACATAATGGGCTTGGATTTACAACATTATAAATGAAATGTGCTCTCTTTGGAAGCAGCAGGGCCCCCCTCCCCTTTCGATGGCTTGTGTGTGAGACTTTAAATCATCAAACTGTAAATTTTAAATTGTTATTGATCCCTTTACCCCGAGTCCTAAAGTGTATATTTATTTTCTTACTCTTCCTATATATATTGTTTGTTTATTTTTATGCTGCCCCCCACCACGATGCCGCCCCGGGCAACCGCCCGTGTTGCCCGTATCTAAAACTGCGACTGTTGGCAATGGCTTCACATTTTAGAATGTCACATTTTTTTACAGTGATCTCAAATACTATCTCAAAATCCCAAAAACTATCTAGGTATTCTTTAACTACCAATGCAGTAAAAGCATACCCGAACAGAAACACACTGAGACACTATCACTTATGAACTGGCCTCCCCAGCTCAGCCAACATATAAAGAAGGTCGCTGCAGCACCAGCAGACATATGGGTCACTGGCTCAACTCGGTGCACTATACTAGTGCCCCAAGTTCAGTCTGTGTTGACGAATAAAGATACTGATACCATACTGATACCAAATATTGACTTTCAAGTTCATTAGAATTGTGCAAACTGGCTTTGCTTTATCTGCTTGACTTTACATACACTTTGCAATTATGTTTACACATGTTCCAATAAATCACTGAACATATTTCTAATTTTCCTAGCAAAATATACATATTTTTGCACAGCACTGTACAATGCCTTAGATGCTAAATGGCATAAGAGCAATACAACCAATATAAAATCAGAATACTGGTAAGTGGGCTTACCTAGTTGTACAAGGTCAGCGAAGATTAGGATAGTATCACTACATTAGAACGAATAGGAAATATATAATTCCTTTAACATATAATATCCTCTAAAGCTAAAAATGTCAAAACGTGCATTTTGAGTTCTTATGTTTTGGTATTTTTCTGTATTATGATTTTTTTCTGATTCTTTAGTTTTGCTGTTTTTATTATTATTATTATTATTATTATTATTATTATTATTATTATTATTATTATTATTATTATTAATCTATGTTAAGTTCAGGGTCAAGTTTGCGTCTTTGTGTTTTGTTTCTTGTTTCCTGTTTTATTTTTGAAAGTGTATTCAGTTTTACTTCCCCGTCTTGTTAGCCCTAATTTCTCCCAGCTGTGTCTCCCTCCCATTTCCCATTCCCTGATTTTTCCTCTGTGTATATAAGCCTCTGTTTTCCTTTGCTTTGTGTCACGTTGTAGCCTCAGAATTGCCTGTGTTCTTGTTATAGTGTTCTCAGTTTGGTTTATGTTTTGTTTTGTGCCAGCAATAAAGCTGAGCTTCTTTGAGTTTGCCAGTCTCTGCGAGTCCTGCATTTAGATCCTAATCTCTGCCTGCCCACACACACAGCCATGACAGAAGAACAACATATAGGAAGAAAACTGTATATATAGTTTAGGCAGAAAACTGCAGCATCAATTTTCATAACTAATGTACAGTAAACAACATACTTATGGAATAAGATTTTGTTAGCACTAGGCACTACGTGTGCTATCTAGCTTAAGTCACTGATGTACAGAAGTGCAGCAATAAACCAGTGGTAGCGATATTTGAATTCTGACAAAAAATATGTGTTGAGTTAAAAATGTTTCCATGTTGCTTGGATTGAAATCTCAACCACTGAAATTGTTTTCCTTATTTTAAGGAAAAAGAACAACAACAGTGGGATAAATCAAGAATAACAGTGTTTTGGGTAAGTTTAAAGATTTGTTAAATAGACCTCAGCAGAAATACAGACACCCACACTTTGTCTTTCCTTTGTCTCACTTTGTTCGTTTGTTTAAGGAACTCCTTCCTAAATTGCTAAATGTGTGTGTAGTCAGTTGGCTGCAAACAAACATGAGCAAATGACTCAAGTCAGACAATCCCCATGTTTTCTCTCTGGACATAAAAAAGACATCTGCTTTTGTATAATTTTGACTGAATTCTACAACCAGTATTTAAGTATGGTACATATGGTTCTTACACACACACTGAACATTCTGGACATTGTTTTCACTTCATCACTTAAAGCATATTTGCACTGCATAAGATACTTACAAATGTGGATTGCACAACACTGGACATTATTCTTCATTTCCAGTTAATACTTGTACAGCTTGTTTATTGTGTGTGTGTGTGTGTGTGTGTGTGTGTGTGTGTGTGTGTGTGTGTGTGTGTGTGTGTGTGTGTGTGTGTTGTGTATGTATGTAGTTGGTATGTATATATATATATATATATATATATATTATATATATATTATATATTTATTTATATTTCTTCATACATTCTTATATAGTTTCTATACTGTGTATTGTGTATTTTGTTGTATAGTTATTTTATTTTCAACTTTATATTGTTTTATTTATTTTGCAGTATGGTCACGGGGCTAATACGGTGGCACGGTGGTTAGCACTGTTGCCGCACAGCAAGAAGGTCCTGAGTTCAATTCCACCATCAGGCCGGGGTCTTTCTGTGTGGAGTTTGCATGTTCTCCCCGTGTTTGCGTGGGTTCCTCTCCGGGTACTCCGGCTTCCTCCCACCGTCCAAAGACATGCAGCTTGTGGGGATAGGTTAATTGGATAATCCAAATTGTCACTAGGTGTGAATGTGCGAATGAATGTGAGTGCGAATGGTTGTCTGTCCCTGTGTGTTGGCCCTGCGACAGACTGGCGACCTGTCCAGGGTGTACCCCGCCTCTCGCCCTATGACAGCTGGGATAGGCTCCAGCGCCCCCCGCGACCCTGAAAAGGATAAGCGGAAGTGGATGGATGGTAATTTACCTTCATTCTAATTTGTGTTGTACAGTTATTTCATTTTTAACTTTAATTTTTATATTTTATTTTATTCCTTCCTAGTTAAATTTACCCTTTTTAATTTTCATATTTATTTCCTATCTTATTCATAGCCTTTTCTTTTTTTCTTTAGGTCACGAGCAGTTGTGTAAGCATTTCACTGCATATCGTACTGTGTATGACTGTGTATGTGACAAATAAAATTTGAATTTGAATTAAGTTAGACCATAAACGTGTGTCTAACTTTTTTGTCTTCTATTTTTAAAACCATTGAAGCTCTGGCTCGTGAAAATAACAAAACTGGTATTAAAACTCACAGACAGGAAGTATAGAACATAGGTATGTAAGTGAATGCATGAAGTGGCATTCTTTGATCACACAAATGTAGAAAAATAGCTCTCTCGCTCTCTCTCTCTGTAGGAGTAGTTTCTCACTGCTCTTCTCAAATATGTTCTCTGTCCAAAACTAGTGAAACTCTATAAAACCAAAGCTGCTTTATCTTGTGGACCTTTTTCTGTGTAAACACTTGGACTGGCTGAGATTTCAATCTGAGCACTGGAGGACAGCATTCACCAAAGAAAGGGTGAACTTCAGCCTTGCTGAACTTCATTGAAAGCCTTTGCATGTTTAACATCCCTGAGGCATCAGAATCTTTATTAAGCGACTGATCCCTGCAGCTGCTGGGTCAGCACAATTTTCCTGACTCCCTTGTGGTACAGAGAGTTCACAGAACGCCAGAGTCACCCACAGCATGACAGGAAACCCCAAACCAACAGATTCAGGGCCAACTGAATATATTGTCTCTCTCCTGAGAGAGATCAAATGCAAAAGCAAATAGTTTTATCTTGACCATGCCCTGCTACTAGGTAAAAAGACTGGAGTATGACAGTGTGTAGAGAAAAAAAATGCTAAACTACACATTATAGCACTTCTTTATACCAAGAAACTGCAAAAAGGCAGCATTTGTGGTATTCAAGTAACCTGGAAGTATCAGATTATCATTAACCAATCTACATTTCTTCACTTTCCAGACATCACGTCAAATGTGATGAAAAATAATTCATAAGAGAAATGGTTATTGCTGTAGATTACACTGTTTTTTTAACCATGCTCTGAATCCCAGTATAGTAAAAATTCAGACTCTAAATCAACATCAACAGAACATCAGCAGACTACTTTGGCTTAGAAGCAAACATTTCATGGCTGAGCAAGTATGAACCTGCTCTGTCCACTCTAGCAAGGCTAATCGAAAAGTTTACTGCAACCTGCAGACCTGCTTCTCCTGTGGAGAAGTGCCGAAGATAGTTGCTCATCATCCACCCACAGAGAGGTAGTTCAGAGTGACACATTCAAGCCTGTGACTACAATAATGAATACATTCTTTATTTTCTTATGAGCAAAGTTGAAGTTGATAATACTTGGAATAGATTCAGAATTTATCTGAATTACTTTAAATTACTTAGAACATTAATTTATTCTTAGATGCTCTTTACTATGCTCTTTACCTGTATCTGTAATCTGAGACTTAAAACACACATTTTCCCTTTGAGCGTTACCTGCCAATTGTATGTGCTATAATCGGCTTATCCATTCATCTGTTCCTCTCTCAGCCCTCGGGACTGCTTGAGCTTCTTCTTTTCCTTCTTCCTGATGTTGCTATCACTTGGTATAACTACTATCTCTACGACAATTCTACTCTACTTGTCCACCAGTACTTGCCATCAATTGTACCTGCTAATTTCAGGTCTCTTTGTACCACCTGGTCATGCATGGATTATGGTGAAATGATGTTCTTTCCACTTCCCGATTATGGCCCAAACAGTGTTCACTGGAACCTAGTTTAGAATTTTTTCTGTAACCAAAGCCATCAATATGTTTTCCAAGAATAAGGTTGCAAAGGTTTTGAGAGAGCTCATTTGTTTCACCCATTATGAGAGGTTTTTTGGGTAACGCATTTGTAATGAGACAGCTTCTTACAGGCCATCAGTTAAGACTGAACCAGCTGACATTAATTTGCATTAACTGTCAGGACTGCTTTCTAATTACTGATAGATTTCAGCTGGTATCATGACGTTCCATGCTTTTTTGCAAATGTGTTCAATACTTTTTTCCTGTGTCATGTCTCATTATTATACATAACTTATTTTTTGGTTTGATTTCTTTGTATGTGTGGATCATTAACACCGCCCAAACGCTCACCGGCTGCCCTGTCCCCACCCTGGAAGATCTACACAACACCCGCTGTCCTAAAAAGGCCCAAAACATCATAAAAGATACCTCACATCCTGGCCACTCCCTGTTTGAACTGTTGCTCTCAGGCAGACGGTACAGAGCAATTAGTGTAAGGACTAATAGACTCAAACACAGCTTTTATCCAACTGCAATAACACATCTGATTACTGATACAAAAAAATGCCAATCATGCCACTCTTGTATTAATCTATGCGCTTTTTTATTATTGAATTTTATTGTTTTATTTATATTTTGATATCGTTAGGGATGATGCAATGATGGGGGACCATTTTTAATTTTGTTGTACCTGTGACAATGACAATAAAGTTTCTGATTCTGATCGGTTGTTACTGATGTCTGATGAGAATTTTAATGCCAATAGCACCTTTAGAAATATATTTACTTTGAAAATTGGTCACACATTTAGTACTTATTATACCACTATATCTCATTTTGACCATGGGACTTCTAGGCCATACTTGTCACAGATATATGTATACTATACCAGCTACTTGGTTATGGTATTCCATCTGTGTCCTGCGTACTAGCATCTAGCACCCTGATGTTATAGGCTGAATTGTCTCAGGGGCATCTTTGAAGCCATGCCAGCCTCAGTGTTGCTCAGACTAACAAGGTTTGTGTCAGATGTTGAAGAACCAGGAATAATGATGAGAAGTGGGCTAATGGAACAAGGCTATGGAATATGTGGACATGGGATGAGAATAGGGAACTGTTGGAAAGTCACTACACATGTAACTCCAGTGAAAGAGAGATTCTGGATTTGGGATTCTTTGACAGCCAACATTTACACTAATATTGAAAGAACTAGTAGCTCAGTGTTCCAACATATGCAAGAAACAACTGCTGTCATAACTAGAGATTGATCGGATACAACACAAATGCTACGGTGGGAGGGGAGGGTATTATTATTCTCAGTGTTGGGAAGGTTACTTTTAAAATGTATTCCATTACAGATTACAGAATACATGCCCCAAAATGTATTCTGTAACGTATTCCGTTACGTTACTCGATGAGAGTAACGTATTCTGAATACTTTGGATTACTTAATATATGCTGTTTACAACTACGTGAATGTACTATTGCTGTGACTTATTACTGTTACTGAAGATCCACGGCTACGAACCGTAGCAAAGGGACCTCTGGCTAATATGGTGGGTTCCTTGTCGGGCTCGTAGCTGAAAACTAGCTTTACTTTGTTGTCTGGGTCAACTTTGCAGCGAGAGACAGAGAGAGGCGCTGAAAGGCTGCTGCAACGAAACTTATTGTCATGATCCTGGGTCTGCTGACCCAGCGTTTTGTGTTTAGTTTATGTAGCCTTCAGGTTTCCTAAGTTCATCGTTTTCATGCCTAGGTGTTTCTAGTTATTTTCCCCTCGTGTTTCCACCATGTTAAGTCTCCCCTGCTTTTCATGTATTTCATGTCTGTGGCTTATGTTGTCAAGTTCAGGTTGTCATGTCTATGTCTCACTCTGTTTCCTGTTTTATTGTGAAGAGGTCTGGCGTTTCTGTGTTCATCGTGTTCAGTTTTACTCTCCCACTGTGACGTCATTATGTTCATGTGTGCCAGCTGTTTCCCCAGGTGTTGCCACTTCCCTCATTATCTTCCTGTGTCCATTTAGTCTGTGTGTTCTCAGTCATTCTTTGTCAGGTCGTCCGTTGTACTCGTCCGTTGTTTCCTATGTCTCCGCTCCAGGTATCCCTGTCAGTTTGTTATGTTTAGAGTTTTCTATGTTTTGTTTTAGTTCACCCAGTTTAGGTCATTGTTTAGTTTTCATCGATTCCCTATTATTTTGTACCCTCTTTCTTTCCTTAATAAACGGCTTGTTTTGTTATTCACATCTCATTTCGGTCTGCGCTTGAGTCCTTCCCTGCAACATACGGTCTGCCCTAGCCAGACCGTGACACTTATTGTTTCAGAGGAAAACACGAACAAGTGTACAGTCGAGTCTTAATAGCTTACTTACAACTGGGCTCGTCAGGCTCTCTTCTTGGCTGCAGTGGTTATTATTATATTTACATGCTTCCAGCTCCCGTTTCTGCTCGATGACAGCTCGTACTTTTCCTTTTTCTCCCTCCCTCGCTCACAGACACATAACGGTATGGCAGTCCATTCTCCCTGCAGCACGGACTACACTGCCCATGATGCTACATTCTTTAGAGCTATACCTGTAGCATTCTGCCTGTTAGCTTAGCACAACAACAACAAAAAAAGGCGCTCTCTCACCCAGGAAACACGCAGAGAGAGGCGTCACCCTGTAACCATGGCAACCGTAACGCTGCCGCCTGGAACAACAGAACGTAGCTGTCAAACAAAACCCAAACAGTCCTGACCCGCCGACAATATGAAACAGGAAAGTACCGCGTGTAATCCATTTATTTCAACAAAGTAACTGTATTCTAAATACCACCTTTTTAAACGGTAACTGTAACGGAATACAGTTACTCATATTTTGTATTTTAAATACGTAACGGCGGTACATGTATTCCGTTACTCCCCAACACTGATTATTCTTACACTCCAAGACTGGGCACCAAGCCCCAAAACAACTGGTATGATAAATACCACAGCAGCTGATCTGAAAGAGAAGATCATTGCTAAGATCATTGCTAAGCTGTAAGATAACAACAGCCACAGGAGTTAGTACCCTCCATGGAAGATAAGACTAGAGGCCAAGATCAAGGCAGCATGGAAGCAAGCTAGTCAGCTATCAGAGCTGCAGAAAGGTGTGATAAAGAAAGGGCGCCTAAAAAGTACAAATAGCTGCCCATACTTGAGGCCTTAGAAACTGCAAAGCAAAGACTCACAGCTTTGGCTAACTCCTTGAAGAGGTATACCAGAGAGACAGAAACCAAGAACTGTACTGTTCAATGTTTACTCTTAGAGGAACAATGGGAGAACAGCTCCACCAAGGCTAACCTTGGAATCCCACAGAACGAAGACACCTGGACATTTGCAGGACTTTGTGTTGGGTAATGGGGTTGTCGGGGACGACTGACCCCTTAGGTGGGGGGTATGCAGCAGGTCAGGGCTGTTTGGGTTTTGTTTGAAAGCTGTGTTCTGTTGTTTCAGGCGGCAGCGTTATGTTGCCATGGTTATGTTACGAGTTCAAAATTGGGGATGGAGACAAGAGAAAAACCACAATAACAACACTGGTCCGGCCGGGTTGAGTCAAACGATGATTTTAATGATCACACGCGTGGGAGATGGACACTGTATGCAGACAGCCTCAGATCTCAAAATGGTGGAGCATTGATCAAACTCTTATAGCCTCTGGTGCCCCCACCTTATCATAAAAGCCTAAACATTCACATGCTTTTCTCTCACACGGCGCCTAAGCTACGACCTTGGCTCCCCGTTTATCTGCTCCTGCTGAGATGGGGCAGAAAACTCCAGCATGTTCCGTTCTCTTCTAATCAGACAAATAAGGCGATGACTTTCTGCAAACAGTATTTCTTATAACATCATAAAACAATATCATTCATCCACAATAAATCAGCAGTCTAATGTAATGCAAATCAGTTTAACTAATGCAATAGTTATCAGCTTCTTCTAATTCAGGAGAATAATGCAAACTAAAACTACATAATAATTCACAACCTTTAATTAGGGGTATAACATGGCATAAAATAATATTATAATTTAACACTGATACCATGTGACCTGCTCTCTCTGCAACTGTGTGTTTTCTGGGAGAGAGAGCACCTTTTTCTTGTTGTTGTTATGCTAGAGCTACACCGAGCAGTTGGGTTAGCGGCGGTGTTTTTCTGTTGGAAATAAACAGCTGCTCCCTGGCAATACGGGGAAGCAAGACCAAATGACACCTCTGTCTCCTCCTTGTCTGAGCTCGCCACAATATGTTGCTTTAAAGAGATAGAAGTTAAAGAGAAGGCTCCTTATGCGGTTCTGTATTATGCTCGCATTTTCTGCAACAAACTATTACAGCCAAGATTCCATTATACTCTTGAAAGCAGAGCTGTCAGTAGGATTAAAAAAGACAAACAAACAAAAAACACTCACACATAATTAAAGAAACCCCATTGTATTCATTCTGAGAGTAAGTTGTCCTTCAACCCTTCATTAAATAGAAATTCATCATGGAAGAAAGAGAGAAGAAAAAAATGAAATCCCTCTGTTAATTAAATTATAGGAATTGAATTTTAGATGGTTGACTGTGAGTCAGTCATAAGTTGGATAATATAATCTATCGGTTTTGCTTCTAAAAAGTTCAAATATTAAAGGTGGGGTTGAGGGCTTGGAGTTAGTTTCACTCAGAAATCACTAAGCTGCAAAAAACTATTTAACTGAATGATTAATCCAAGACCATTCAAGAAACATAGATTCTGCATTGGAAAATAGTAGCAATCAACTGAAGTAAACCTATATTCTAGGGTTTTATGTAATGTTATAATATACTCCCGAAATAGATTATCCTTTGAGGTGTAATTTTCATTAGAAAGAACCTACTGATTACCAACCCTGAAGCTAGATTCCAATTAATTGGATTTTAGCCTCATTTGAAATTAACTGAGGGTCAAAAGCGAGACCTGACGTGTAGCAGCCTTCACTTTCAACATCAGTGTAATTAGCATTCTGCCTTTAACTGTGAATTTAAACTCTCACTTCAAAACAAATGGAAACAATAAATTAAGCCATTCATATCTTTAGTATCTCATTGCTCTGTCTCTATATAGTGACCTGTTTGAATGAGGCATGGTTTTATTAAAGACAGTAATCTCAAATAATTATTTTCTCTGGAATAGCAATGAAGTCTCATGGTGTATCATGTAGTGTAATTTTGATGCTTTATTTTTGAGCAGTTGGGAATATTTGATTAATTGTTTTTAATAAAATAAATAAATGAGGGGGGTGGAGTGACAGTATTAATTTATTTCCATTCTTGTCTTGTTACACAATTGTCACAGAAAACTTTTTTTCTGTGGTAGGAGGCTATTTGCCAGCCCAGAAGGCCTGGGTATCTCATTTTATTTTATTTTATTTTTTTGTTTCACACATGGTACAGCAGTAATGCATTCCCATACACAACCTTCCTTTCAATTAAA
>NW_024582998.1:12187-15358 GCF_018398535.1 Haplochromis burtoni | reverse complement strand
GTAACACTGTTTCCATGCATGAAAAGGAGCAGGAAGAAGAATAAATTCTTATTGATACCTGCCCCCTATCTGTGATAATACAAGTAGGCAACCAAAATTACACTATGACAATTTTCTGCACATAACAAAACAAAACAAAGCAAACAGAACAATATACTCAACAATGAGCAATACCACTAAATATCAAACTAAAAGGATCATTTTTCTACAATTAAATTCTATTCTTTTCAACTTCTTCATATTGGTTTATCATTTTATTCTTATAGCAGATTTTAAATTGAGAAACATTTATACAACACTTAAGATGATCACTGAGAGAATTCCAGTTTCTTATGCCTATGACTGTTGGACACATTTGCCTTTGTGTGGTTCGAGCAAACCGGTGCTTAAAATAAAACTTCCTTCTGCCGTCCCCATTTTCTGAACACAATACAAATAAACTTTGTAACTTAAGAGGTAGTGTTTTATTTTTCGCCCTAAACATAATAGTTAAAGTCTGTAATTTCACTATGTCTTCTAGTTTTAACAATTTCGATTTTATAAACAAATTATTAGTGTGTTCTCTATATTTAACATTATGCATAATTCGAAGCGCTCTCTTCTGTAATAAATATAATGGTTTCATATTAGTCACGTATGTATTCCCCCATACTTCAACACAATAGCTCAGATAGGGTAGAAACAATGAAAAATATAATATTCTCATTGTCTTGTAATCTAATATATATCTAACATTACCCAGGATATAAATACTTTTAGCCAACTTTTTTTTAACATGTTCAATATGTGATTTCCATGTTAACTTGTCATCCACTATTAACACTCTGTGAATGTTTCTATCAGTGTCCCAGGCCTTCTATACATACAAGTAACAATTATATTACTCTTTCTTTCCCTTTCTATTTCTACTGTCACACACTCCATTAAATCATCAATAGCCACAGACATATATTCAACCTGTTTACATTTCAAATCACTATCAACAAAAAGTGCCACACCTCCTGCCTTCTTATTAGATCTATTTATATGATGTAATTCATACCCATCAATGTGAAAGTCCCAACCCCTTTCCTCATCTATCCATGTTTCTGATAGTGCTATCACTTTAAACTTGCCTTTCAGATTATTCAAAAAATCATAGATTTAGAACAAAACTTTTATAGAGGTTTCTACAGTTGAAATTAATTAATGAAAATGTATTGCCTAAGTCAACATTATCCCTAAATTGATTCTCAGTATAATACTCGCATGTAACATTAATTGCATTAAGCACATTCCTTTCTGGATCGATATTATTTTCAAAATCATGTAATTTGCAATCCGAATCTTCAGTCATTGTGATTGAGTATTCTTTAAATGTCTGTTATCCTTATGACATACCCAAGTATTTCACAACATATTTTGAAAAACCACTCATAGCTATACAGTTCTTTCTGATCCATACATAACTGCGGCTCAGATCTATATCTCGTCTTCGCGCATAATTGTAACACCGTCGGTCCCAGTTCCATATCCACCTGCAGCTTCACAGTAATACTCTTCCAGTCTACTGTCTCATACATTGCCATTTTCCCCCTCCTACAGTCGGAAATGGTGTCTTTCACTGAATAAGATCGGCTAGTTGTTAGCAAACACATCATAACAGACCTTCTGCCATCTGACCGCAACAGTGTAATCATCCCCCGTCGTTGTCCAAATCATGAAGATCCCTGATCATTACAACCTTGGCTTCTTCTGGTGTTCCGTTGAGCTTTATCATCACTTTGCAATTTCTTGTCCATGTTGCTTGGATTTTTTTTTCTTTACGCATGATACGGGCTTGTCTGGCAATATCGGCGTTCTTTTTCGTGAGATGTTCATTCACATATACTCCACTCCCTTTCAGTTGTCTGGACTGCCTCAGTAGCTCAATTTTGTGTTTTCGATTCACAAGTTTTACTACTATTGCTGGAGGTGCCCTGGCATTCTTTCTGGGGAGGGTATAACACGCCGCGATGTTGTTGCTATGCAGGGGAAGTTTTTTACTCGCAAAAAACTCCACTACCTGACGCTCTAGTGTTTGTTGCTCCTCCACCGGGGGCTCATCTCCGCCAGACCTCACACCACTCCCAATCTCAGTAACTCTTGCGTAGCTCCTGTGTTTGGTTTCCAAACCGGTAATAATCACGTCCTCCAGTCGTGCATGCTGTTCTAAATCCTCCACTCTCCTTTCTAAGAGCTGGATTGTTTTATCCTTTTCCTTAATCAAGCTTTTTAATTCTTTGATTTGGTCCATTAAAGTTGTTAACATTCCTTGTTGCTTAACTATTCTTTCGACGTCTGTTGACAACGAGTTAAGCGACAGCTTAATCTCCTCCAAATCTTCTTCAATTTTTCTCATCTTTGCCATTTTCTCGTTTTTGTTTGTTTGTGTTTTGTTTCAAGCTAAATAAATTTGACTTAGAATTCATCACACAACTTATTCTGAGACGCCAAACTGGCTGTAGCTGCGTTCGCCATCTTGCCTCAATTGTTATCTGTAGTTTATTTTAAAAAGAACTTAAAAAAAAACTTTCTCTTGACATTTTTTTCCAAAGTTATGTATCAATTTAGTGTATTAAGGCTATAGTAGAAGGATAACTTAATTAAACAATCCATATAAATGCGGCACTAACTTTTTTAATTAGTCTTGACTGTTGGTTCCCACATCCTATGCCAAAGCACACTGGTGTGTCCAAGGCACAAAAAATGTAATTTGACTGATGCGCACCACTGTATTGGTCAATAAACACATTGCATCACGTTATTTTTATGATATTTAAACAGGTAGCTTCACAATCATCAGGAAAAAGGGTGCTGATAATGAATAAACAGGTAAATATTGGTTGCGATCTTCAACCAATACGTGCTGCTTATGTTGAAGTTCATGATAGAAAGTGTTTTATTTTTTGTCTACTTAAGGTGAGCATCCTCTCTTTTCTTACAGTTTTTTCTGATTGCTAAAGCACATTTTTTGTAACTATTGGCTAATTTTGCAAAACTCTTCACACAAATAAGAAAACCTGTCACCCAATAATCAAAACATTGTAGTTCTCTTGCAAAAGCAAACACAGCTAGATTAACTCTTCACACCTTCGTAAAAATGGTGTTTCCGTATCAAACACAAGCCATCATCTACTAAGCACACAATGC
>NW_024582998.1:10243-12162 GCF_018398535.1 Haplochromis burtoni | reverse complement strand
GCCAACTGCACACTGATGGTATGAATACAAAACACATCTGGCTTTTGCTTTCTCTGTGCACAAGGTAGGCTATGTCAGTTTGAGCTCATACTTCTGTCATAGATCCATAAGCATAGAGGGATCCAAACTTCAAGTACTGGTGTTTATTCAAACACATCAAAACAAACACAAGTGTTTATTTCCAAGTATAGGATTATTTGCAATCGCCATAATGACTATATGGGTTACTTGGTCTGCAGTGAACATGCTTCCTCTGCCCCCAGCATCTGGTCATCTAGCAATTCTGTAAAGTAACAATTTCAGTATTTTTACATCAATGGTATTGGTGTGTTTCTCATTGGCATATGGCAGTGCTACAAATCTTTGTGCGAAGTGACTGTACTAACCGATTCTCATTTCAAGATGTCCTTATGGTACTTGCTACAGTGTAGCGGCTCGAGTGGCTCGAGTTAGGGTAAGCTCTCTAGTTAGGCTGGACCCGTTGGCCAGCTACCCTCAGGGTCATATTCAAAAGCCAATAATCCACTTTGATTTCTCTTGAAATTATTGTTTATAATTCTTAAAAGATTGGGTCATATACTTTGAAGATGAAAAACGAAACACCCTATGATGCGGTTAAGACTTTTCCTTCTTCTCTTGGAGTACCCTTGGTACCAATTGCAGCGTTTTATCCTGTTAGACTCCACATTATCATAAGAACATTCTCAACAACCAGTTTTTTCTTTTATTTTTAATATATCAAGTACAACTTCCTGGTGCTTGATTGTCATTGAAAGGTCTCGGCTTTAAATTTACATGCCTAAAATATTTTATCCTTGACATGCATAATATTTTCATGCTCTGTGTGCAGTTGTTTTTATTTGCAATCTATGTATTTAAAATACTGCACACACATAGAAATACTACAATCTCTAACCTGGTGTATCAGTGCTGCCTTCATAAAATATAACTTTCTGTTAAAATAAAGAAAAAAAATGGCCAAAGTGCTGTTCCATAATTGCTAAGATATGAATTTGCGAGTCTGCCAGAAGGAAGATAATTGTAATTAATCTTCAGGGCAAGTCTCAAGTGTGTAAATGACACAACTTAAACTTTTCTCTCAAGATATATTCTAATTTTGCCCAATTAACAACAGTTTCCCCCAGTGGCAGGCTAATCTTTAACAGTTGTTAAATGTACTTTTCTGCCAATTTTGATTAATTTGTTTAAATGTCTTTTGCAGTAAAATAAAACAGTACAGTTAAAACTGAGTGATTTAGAACTACATTCATTTCACAAGTGATGTCACACATATTGCATATTCACTTGATACTTACTTTCCATGATGACACTTTACAGTAAACTCATTTGCACTAGGACCATATCACTGAAATTAAGCTGTTTTCACCAAGTCTGTTCTCATCATGGCATTAAACTCTGGAGACAGCTAGTACAGACAGTGTGTCTTCTAGGCATGCTCTGTCAGTTCTTCTCCTTGTTCATAAGTCTGTCTTGGGATTTACACTGCCTGAGTCCATCCTTAATGAGAACTGTAATCATCCTATGCACTGGACCAGACAATCCAGCTAAGAAAGACAACTGTAAGATGAAGAAAGCAAACATACTTCTCATCCACTCCTCTGGGGTTATGTGTTGCAGTCTTAATCATACAACATGTCCTATACTCATCATTTTCAAGCTGTGAACTTAAGCCAATATTGTATTTTTACTAGAGTTTATTCAGACCAATTATTTTACTTAAAAGAACTTTTCCACTAAATTCTAAATCAACCTGTTTCCACTGCTGTTTTCATGGATGTTGGTTTGTAAGCAGTCTAGAGTCCACAGTTTTCAAGATATAATTTTCCAGATTTACTGTAAATCAAATCAAATCAAATCACTTTTATTGTCACATCACATGTGCAGGTACATTGGTACAG
>NW_024582998.1:1767-8320 GCF_018398535.1 Haplochromis burtoni | reverse complement strand
CGGTGCTCCGTGCCGCGCGAGCATCTCCGTTATGGTGGACACAAGCTTGAGATGATTTAATTTAGGTGAAAATCACATCAAGGTCAAGATAACATTAAATGTGAAAATCAGTAAAAATGTTATAATACCCACTTTTTTTTAATGAATTGTCTTCAACCTTAACAAAAATATAGTAGGTCTTGTGGGACATGAGTACCTAAGTTTGGCTAAGCATTTAAACTTGACCTTCACTGTTGGCACCCAAGGTCAAAGTTGACCTTAAAAAAATTCAAGAAACCATATTAACTAATATATCATATGAAAGGGAATGGAGAAAGCTATCCGACACTCTTTTTTTCCTCCCCCCCCCCAAACAAATCACATTTGACACATAGTTCATCAAATGGATGAACAGTATACAGTATGTTCAATGTCAAATTCATCCATACATCCACCCTCATCCAACAAATCAAATCCTCTATATTCTGAAGATTTTTTTTGAATACCCCAAGCTAGAGATGAAATGGCACGACGCAGTTTCTGTGGTTTCTTTTTTGTTCTTTTTTCAGACCTACCCACAAAGTGATTTCACCACAGCCCCCTCATGCTGCACTATTCTCTAATCTGCTTAAACCTGAAATAGAAAAAATATATCAGTGAAAAAAGTGATAGATAAATCATTGCCATCACCATAGGTGATGTTCTCTTGCTGTGGAACAGTAGTCTTGACCACCATCCTGTAAAGTCTTTCTTTTCCTACCAAATGCAACAGATTAAGGTAGTGTTATAAACAAAAGCAACAGCATTTTTTCCCCTCACTTTTATGACAGAGTAATCTTTTTTTTTCTTTTTCTATTACACCAGCTGCAGGCTGTTTCCTACCTTACAGCCTTCATCTTTCTCGGTCGGTTTCAGCTTCTTGTTTAATTAGCTGGAAAAGTCAGCGTGAGGTTTGGAGCTCATGAAATACACTCCTGCTGCATCTGTGGACTGTGGTTTGTTTGAATGGTTATTTCTGTCCAGATAGCCAGAGCTTCCAGTTCTCTAAGACATGAACTACACACACACACACACACACACACACACACACACACACACCCCCCCCCACACACACACACACACACACACACACCCCGGAGAAAAATGTTATTGTCAAAATGTCAGAATGTCATTTTTTTCACTCATTTCATGCAGTTGAACCCTCCATATAACTTTATAAATTTGTGATAGATGCCCTGGAGTACTAAATTGACCGTACAGTTCTGTATTACCACTTGTCTAATTCTTTCTACTTATTGTGCACACCTAATGTTGTTTTGGATTAGGTATTGAGCATGGAAACTATGGACAGTAACCAAACTCACAAACTGATATGAAGGCGTGATGTTTTTGCTTCAAATCGCTTTATCCCTAATACAATGTGAGTCTGATCTCTTGTGCTCCAAGAGCTCAGTGGACCTGCTACTTCAGTTCAGAGGATACTGCAGTTGCTTTATCTAAATGAATTACTGCTGTCAGTCACTGAGGTTAAAGTGCAAAATAAATAATGTATCAAGCCAGGACAAAGCAACAAATTTCCTTCTGTGTGCACAAGGTGGCATCCCACTGTTATCTGCCTGTGTGGCTCCCAAAAAGTAATAAATGTATGAGGAGTTAGAGTTGACATATGCTTCTTGCTTTGTGCTGGTTGTTGGGCTTTATGTCATTGTGAAGCTTTCTTCTGGCAGCTCAGCTCACTGGACCTTGACAGCATTTCATTAGACAGGATGTCCTCAGGGTTCTCAAGGAGAGGAAGCCTTTCTTCTTCCACAGACACATTCACTGACATTGCACTGTTCTGGCCTGTAAAAACATCTGCTAAAGTATCTGTTAATGAGATAGGAAAATATGGCTGCCCTGTGCTTCTTGTGCTCTGCAGTTAGTCTAGAATATAGAAATAATTATATTTAGATAATACTTTAAAAAAAAACACACAGTCCTCAGATGCCTATATTAGGCAACAAAGTCACCTGCATGTGCTTTTAACCTTAGACTTCATAAGAAAGCTCTGAAGTTTATGAGTCCCACTGCTTAGAATATGAATATAGAAAGATGTACTTTATTGGTTCAAAGAAAACAGAGGATAATAACAGTTATCTGAACTTTCTTTATAATTGGCCCAGCATTTATGCAATTGCAAAGTCTGTAATCCTGGTTGTGCACTTTAGCACCATGGAGGTCTATTTAACTTTTCATTTCAATTCTATCGGATACAATGGATAATACAAAGGATAAAAGATTTTTTTTTCATAGTGATCCCTTTGAGCAATACTGTAACAGCATGTTTGTGGAGGCATGACTGACTAAGTGTTTCACTGAATGTTTAAGATTTGGCTTATGAAATGGACTGGCTGTCTACAGTCTAGGTCTTTCCTGTTCCTTACTGACTACTATTTCTTTACTGACTAAAGAAAGAAAGAAAAGGATGAGCAACGAAGTTTATATATATATATATATATATATATATAAAATTACAATTCAGATGATTTGGAAGCTGAAGGTTAATTAAAGTGATAAATGTTGAGATTATGGTATGAGCAATTATGTTAATTAAATTACAAATCATTATTCAAATGTAGTGATTATCAAGTTATTTGTTCATCAAGATGTGAAAATTTTAAAAAGTAAATGAATTGCAAGAAAACATGCCAAACCAAAGCAAAGGAGGATGAACTGTGTGTGACAAAAATGAGAAAACAGTTTGTCAGTGCTGTTGCACACACACAAAACAGGATTATCATGCAGACAGTTAGGAGGCAGACAAAAACACAATTTCCTTAGCGCCTCATTACGAAGAGATGTTTTCTGTTCATGTTTAATAGTGAGGGTTTCCTCCTAACTAGCAACAACTAATGGAAGATAGGCATAAAATGGTTATGAATAGTGCAGATCAAAAAAGTAAGGGAGTAAAGAGTACTGTTTATTTATTTATTTATTTGGGGCTTAAGTGGGGTTCAAAAAGCCCAAAGAAACAATAATTTAGAAAACAACAACAGTACAAATATCTTCAGATGTTTGAGGTCCATAATGTTTCAAACAACCACTTCAGAGACTGCAACTAAATGAGGCAATAGAGTATGGAGCCTGCCAATAGCACTGCTGGAGTCACAGCTGTTCAAATGGGAAAGGGTGGGGGATGATGTAGACACTTATTATCATTCTGGGACACTCGCTCTGATTACACACTGGTGGCTCTTAATTGTCATCTTCAAAAAAGATGAAGTAGTTTCCTGCTGCAACAAACATAATGAAAGACTTGTGTTGTCCAAACGGAGTACAACAATTGAGATTAGTAGCAAACTCAAGGGTGGCAAAATTGTTTTTTGTGCATCTGTCTGCCTGTGTGTGTGTGTGTGTGTGTGTGTGTGTGTGTGTGTGTGTGGTATGGGTAAGGGATCAAGATCAACATTTTATGTTGTTATTTTTTTTAACCTGTAGTTTTGTTACCTTGCGTCTGATATCAGAAGGGCAGTTTGACCCAGAAGGCCTTTTGACTGATCAGAGAGCACTTTAGCCTTGAGGGTCCTGCTGTGTCCACAGTGAGCCTGCAAGCAACTTTATCATTTTCCTTTAAACCCAGAAATCACTCTGCAGTGATGAATGAGGGAGAGTCAGGGAGTATACAGGAATAGGGGTGACAAAACCTTGTGTCACAGCAGCACACAGCTGGACAGTGGCAGAAGAATGGGAGTAAGTTAGGCAGGCCTAAAGGGAAGAAGGGTCTTATAAATGGTTCCTGCTTTGGGCCAAATACTCAATTAGCTGATCTGACAAAGTCTTCTGTTTCCCCTCTACCTTTATTTTTTCCTGGCCTTGTGAAATGTTTATATTCAGCTTAGAGGCACAAGAGAAGGTTATTGCAGATGTGAGATGAGCTAAAGGTCACATACTTGTTTTCATTTTTGTATTCTGTTTTTATCATGATTTTATGGTTATAAATTAAATGTAAGAGTTGAAGTAAGTAAGGAATAACATTTTTACAATCCAGTTCTTGTTATTAGAGTCAAGGCTACAATTACATAATATTCAAAAATTTTATAAATTCAAAGGCTGTGTAAAATCCTGCTTGTAGAATATTCACTTTACAAAAACAATCATTAATACTTAATATACCAGTACTTGAAAAGGGGTTATATGTGTTTTCCTGTTTTTTTTGTACCTGACATAACATTCAAGTTAAGGCACATGTATGCAAATAATAACAAGTAAGTTAGTAAAACAAACAACAACCCAATTCTAATTAGAAATAACAAACAACATAAGTTACTCATATGTCACCAATGTTTGTTTTTTTCTTTAAAATGTTTTGTGCTTTTTTGTCCTACAGTAAGTCTAACTGTACTTTTCCCTGGAACACTCTCTCACAGTCTGTTCTCTAAAACCTAAAAGAGGAATTATGGATTGGATCAACTGGTCCCTAAATGCAATTGACACCCCTTTCTCAACGAGAAGTTTGAGCTTGGGTGAGCCTGAGTGCTGAAGATATCTACCTATTCAGAACCATGGTAACAGGGTTCTGGCTAATCGGAGCTGGCTTGGCCCTGGCTTATCGAAGAATTAAGGAAGCAGAACCGGCTATTCAAACCCCCGAAAGGCTGCCCGCTGGGATTGAAATGATGGGACGAGGCGTGAGTTTCTCAAAATGGGCTCATTGAGTGCAGCACGGATCTTGGAAAGGCTACGGCTGCTGTGAATACTCAGAATAAGATCTCTGACTGCAGACTGGATTACATCTCGGAAGGGCTAGCTCGGAATAACATCTCTGTGCGCAAATTGGATGACATCTCGGGGAGGCACACTGTTGTGAGTCTCAGAATCGGCTCCTTGAACACAAGAAATGACAACATCACAGAACGCAAGTATGGCGAAGCTCGTGGCTCTCCAACGGGAGATTGAGAGACCAGACCTGTAGAACTGCTTTGAAATTCATATGAGCTGTTCGCACTAAGGTAGAAAGCACCATCACTTCATGCGGATACCCTCTCGGCGCCAGCTGCGGTCGCAAGGCTGGAGCCGAACAAAAACACCCTGATAACGACTGTGTTTAGTCTGTTCCTTCCCATTCCATGCAAGGCCACCTGGGTTGGCTGGAAGACTGTTTACTTAGCCTAGCAGGATGAAGGACACTGTCTCAGCTGAACTCTGGACACGCACACACATATATATATACACTGATATGCACACACTCATCCCCCCTCCCTTTCCAAACGCCTTCGACGCTTATTCCCTTCCGATGCCGATGGTGGACCAAGGAGACCAGCGAACAGGCTGCAGGCCCGGATGTACTGTCTAAATCGGCTGTCTCTCACCCTTTACCCACCCCTGTTGCTTATCAAGTGTTTCTTTGGTGTATTAAGAGTTTTTTTCATGTGCTATGTTCAGAGGTGTTTTTTTCTGTTCTCAAACTGATATATAGTGTTACTGTCATGATTTGCAAAGGCAGATTGTGTGGAGATGACAGAATGAGGAATCTAATCGCAGACACAGATGCCGGGGAAGGTTTTAAAGGCGAGCCTTTATTTATGGCTTTATGAAAACTCTACAACACAACAAGTGAGGGGGAGATGAAAAACACGAACGAAAACCTAAACTGGGAGACGCTAACCAAAAGAACACGAGGAACGTAGAAAACAATGTGAAACATGAAAACTGGGAACGAGAAAGCAGAGACATGGAAACACCTAAACCCTAGAAATAATTACTAAGTAAACAGAAAACTCTAAATCAATGAACATTAACAAAGAGTCACTCCGGACCATGACAGTAACAGTACTGATTGTCTTGAATATACAGCATACATACTGCATATACGTGAAATGTATACATTTATATTATAATACATTTATATAGTGTGAATATATATATATTTAAAACAAATTCCACTCTCTCCCCTGCGGGCAGTCTATCCTTCAAGCTCGGGTCCTCTACGAGAGGCCTGGGAGCTTGAGGGTCCTAGCATATATTCATGTGTAAATAAATCATCTACAGTGTCTGCACTGATCTGTGAACAGTTAAAGAAATCTGCAAATGCAAAAATAAATACTCATGAAGGAAAAGTGTTTTCCTCCAAGAACTGGTGGTTCTCTTTGGGATGATTTGGAGTCTTTAGTACCCTTCTGCCACTGCATATCTGCAAATGTGGTACTCAAATGTGTGAAGGTTTATGACTCCAGCACTGTCTCAGCCACACAGTTATACACTATGAGGCTACATAACACCATTTGCACCAGTTGTACCTCTCAGCAATTTTAAGCATGATGTCACTGGGTTTGGTAGGTACAGCAATGTATAGTTCTGGTTTGCTGAAAATAATTGCTTATGTTTAAGCAGTAGATGGCAAGTACTATTTTTGAGCTCTGGTAAAATAAAATTGTTTCTGTATCTTTCTCTTGTTTGTAGGTGAAAAAAGAAAACCCAGGTAAACTTAGAAGACTATAGCATACTTAATTACTTAATTACTATACTTAATTTGATAGACTACTCATGCAGTAAAAACCTTGAAACTACAATATTTTCTTTAGATGCAGAAAAAGCA
>NW_024582998.1:0-517 GCF_018398535.1 Haplochromis burtoni | reverse complement strand
GAAATTTAAACCGGGTCAAGTTGAACTACAAACACCACCAAGTGTGGTTCAATTTCTTACTCTTAAAACCCCCCAAATTACTTTCCAAAATATACAGAATGCTTTCTAAAACAGATTAATCAATATCACTTCCTACTGCAAAATGGGAAGCGGATTTGTCAGTTAACTTAGACCAAAACTTCTGGTCTCAGATTTGCTTAAAAACCTTTCATCTAATTAGAAATCCCAGTCTTCAATTAATTCAATACAAAATACTACATAGAGTGCACTATACAGGTCATCGGATGTTCAAGATGGGCTTTACGTCTACCAACAACTGCTCACACTGCCAAAACAATTCACCAGACAATTATATCCACACTCTTTGGTTCTGTCCACCAGTGCAGAAGTTTTGGCGCGAGATATGTGAAGACTTATCAAAGTGTCTGAAATGTAACATTCCAACTTCCCCTTTAGTGTGTTTGTTGGGCAGCTTAGATTATGTCACTACAGAAAAGAATATCGCCCATATGGTTTT
>NW_024582997.1:259943-264603 GCF_018398535.1 Haplochromis burtoni | reverse complement strand
GCTGTGGAAAAAGTGATGTAGATGTTAGCGCAGCGCATCTGTATGCACACTTTCTCACAGTGACCTCTGCACTGTAAACAATACAAGGTCTTGAATAACACACTGCTAGTAAATTCACAAAGACACAGAAAGTGGCAATTAAAAGGTTAAGTCAGCACGACCCAAAAGCCCATGCAACCTGTTGCTGCCACATTTCTGCTCCTGTAAAAAGAAACATACATACATACATCCACCCTTTTGTCACTCTGGGTGGAGGTGCAATCTTGCATACTGGTGTCAAGTCAGTCAAGCTTTTGTCAGTCCAGTCAGTCCCCATTTTTTATTTGCTGACAGTAGAACCTCTCGTGACGCAATAAGTTTCTACTGCCAGCAATGACGCCATTTCAAAAAAGAAATAAGAATTTAGACTGGATTACCTCGCTGAATCCTTTTTTGACAGGGACTTGTTTTCTGATTGTCCCAAATAAGTGGCTTTCTCCTGAGCCCATTTTAATTTTGGAGAAGCTCACTTGCGATTGTTCGACATGTTGTGTAGCGCTTTCGATTCCGATCTTGCAGGCCTGCTTGAAAAAGAGAAAATTGCCAAAACAAAATTCTGCACTGTTAAAATAAAAATATGAAGGCCTCTTTTAGAAGTTGTCTAAGCGTACTCTCTTAGAATGATAGATCAAAACTGGCAGGTTCAAAGTGGTATCAAAGGAAAATGCATCAGTAAATCTCCAAAACTTTCATCCACCAGTCACACCTCACACAACAACAATATTCTATTAGATGATGCGTTTTGTTTTCCAATGTACCCAGATGTGTGTCATGATAAGACTTCCCCCACACATCAGAAACAAGAAACTCAATAATCTATTAGTCCCCACCCATCTGACGCCCCTGCAGCATTCTGTTCACCCCTGCTATGGTTCAGTCATCCTTCCCCAAAAATAATACTTGTATCACTTCTTAACCCACTAAGTGAACCGGACAAGATGATGGTAACAGAAACGCATGCTTAAAATACTGTTTGATCTTCATGAGCTTCATTGCATGTGTGTGTGTGTTAGTAGGATTAATGCATTTTTCTGTTTGTGTAATTTTGTGTACCTCTCCTCTTTGCGGTGCTCCAGACACTTTTCAATTCTCCACGTAAGGCAGTCGTTCTTTCTTCCCATTTTCCTAAACCCAAATTTCATTCCCACACTAAAACAGCTTCCTCCATGTCCTCCCTGCTCCTTCCACTGTGGTCTCATCCCATCTCCCCTCTTTGCAGCAGTCCAGTGAGAATCTATTGTCTTTCAGCTTTGTCCTGTTTTCCACCGTCTCATTTTGCCATTTTGCTCCAAAAGTGGCAAATGTTCAACTCAGGCAGTCTTTTCAAAGGTCCATTCACACACAGTGAAGTTGCAGCTCGTTGGAAATGCACATTCATCCATCCAGTCATGATGGTGCCATTTTTCTCCTCGCTGCCGCTGTCTTGCACAGCTGCTGCTGCTGGACCTTTTCTTCACTGCTCAGGATGCTGCTGTGAGCTCTTGAGATCCATCTCGTTGTTCTGGAACTGCATTTCTTGTCTTCAGGGAGAGATTCTTGGAGCTTGTGTTCTCAGGGTGACAAACACATGGAAGTTAAGCTGTAAAACAATTCAGCCAAAACTTGGCTTGAGTGTTTCTAATGGTGTAAACCTACAATTTTCTTCCGACTGCTGCACGTGGAAAATTGATCCGGGTCTGCTCTTCACCTGCAAGTGACACACTGAGACTTTTTGATCATTCTTATCACTGCTTAAAACAACACCCCTCTCTCTGGTTCTGAACTCCCTTTTCTTAAAAACCCAGAGAGATTGTAGTTGTTCTACGTTGAAAAACACCAAACCCTCTTCCTATTTTCGTCTGCTAAAAAAATAAATGTTTGTGTGTCCACCCCAGGGGAGCAGGTGGCCTGCAGTACCACCCTCTCCCTCTAGTTGGAAACAACTGTTATACATATTTCTATACTCCTCTCTTTTTTTTTTTCCAACATTTTTTAACCCCATTTCTCACTGTTTTTACACACACATCAACTTTTCCCACACAATCATTCTCTGCAATCTTACACACCACACATTTACTCAGTTCTTACCATACAGTCACGCATTGAGTTTTGTGCCTGGCCGCCTGGTGGAAGCCTGCCGCTTTACTGGATCCAGTTTCCCTTTACATTCAGAGCGTCCTCTGCAATGGCCTTCTTCCCTTACCGGCAGAAAAGTGCTAAAATACCGTCACTGCACGTAGGAATGATTTCCCAACAGTGTACTCGAACCGCCGTCCCTGTGGACCGAACACAGGCCTGGGCCGGCTTCTCCCCAACTGCGTGCTCGAGCCACTATCCTTGTGATGAGCCGTTCCCAACACAAGCCTGGGGTCTCAAACCACCAGGATTTTTCCCGACGGTGGATTTTAATTACCGTCCCTGTGCTGGACAAAAACCCGAACACAGGCCTGGGGTCTCAAACCACCAGGATTTTCCCTCCGGAGACTCGAACTCCGGAGTCGGCCAGCGTTCCCCCCCTCGGCCAGACAAACACTCTCCATGACTGTATACAAGTTAGCTACAACTCACCCATCTGCAGGAGTCCCCTCAAAGTCGATGGTCTCAGTGGTGGCTGAAACATACGGCTCCGTGACTCCTCCATTTCCTTTTCTTCAACAACTGGTAGGACAAAGGTACCTTTTTCCTCAGGGGTGAACCGTTGTTCAGCGACCACACGGATCACAACCCAATCCCAATTAAAAGGGAATCGTAATAGGCAAAGCATGAGGTAATAAAGGCATGAATAACAGTCTCCAAATTGTGTTTGGAAATTACGTTCTTTTGAATTCTTTTGGCAGCAAAGAAAGACTAGACCCAGAGTGGTCAAAACTCAAAAAATGATCTTTATTTTACATTTCCGGAAATGAAGAACTGCGGAGACGAGCACGCATCCACAGCTCTGACAAAATCACAAGGTGTATATATAGTTCGGCTACACACGCTAAGTTTCGATAAAAACAACTCTGGAGTGCACTCTGCTTAGTTTCACTTTTGTCACGGCGGGTGAGGAGAGCCGTGTGAAAATAATAAATGAGGATCCAATCGCAGGCAGTAGTAGAGAAGTGAAGGTGGTTTATCGAACACGAAATAAATATGGACAAACAGCAAATGGAGCACGAACTAAACTAGACTGGAAACAACTAAACTACAGAGCACAAACCTGGACAAGAATGAGAACGAGCAGAGGAGATGGACAGCAGGGAGAACACACGGGTGAGACATGGTGGATACACAGATGGACCAGCAACTACAATGACAGAGGACACGACTTAAATACACAGAGAAACACAGGGGAATTACACACAGGTTGTGGACACAGCTGGGAATAATCAACAAGACGAGACAGAGGTAAAACTGAACACACTCACATGAGACGCAGACCTTCACAATAAAACAGGAACAAGAAACCATCCCACTAAGACGCAGACTCGACAGAGAGAGAGACAGAAAATGACACATGGAACTAAACTAAACCTGCGAAAACATGACAACTCAAAATACTGAGTCAAACTGACCCACAACCATGACAGTACTCCCCCTCCAAGGGCTGGCTCCCGACAGCCCAAAATAAAAAAAACAGAGCACCAGACCAGGGCAAGCAGAGGGGTCCAGGAAGGAGGGTCCGAAACAAAAAACAAGGAGCACAAGAGTCCAAACACAAGAAAACAGTCCAAGAACACAGGAAAACAGATCAAAACACAACCAAATCAGAGCTCAACAAGAGTCCAAGAAAAGTTCAGGGGGTCGACCCGGGGGTCGACAACACAAGGACCAAGACAGTTCTGGACAGTTCCGTGCACACAGCAACGGCGGCAACGGGCAAACAGTTCTGGAGGCCGACCATGCACACGGCAACGGCGGCAACGGGCAAAAAGTTCTGGAGACCGACCACTTGGAAGGCAGTGGCGGCCACTGAGCAGGTCCGGAGGTCAGCTGCGATGCCAGCGGCGGCGACAAACTCTTTCCGGAGGCCGTCCCCGAAGTCCATGATGCCAACTTAGAGGCCCGGAAAACGGCCGGCAGAGGCGAGGCGGAACGGGTCAAGCTGGCTCTGACGGCGGTGTGGCAACCGCAGGACCAGACGAGGCAGGACCAGACGAGGCAGGAACAGACGAGGACGAAGGCGGAGCTGAAGCTGGACCAGACGAGGACGAAGCCGGAACTGAAGCTGGACCAGGTGAAGACGAAGACACGGAGGCTGGACCAGGCGTGGCTGAAGACATGGAGGCTGCGGAACCTGACGGCAGCGGGACGGCTGCGGAACCTGACAGTGGTGATGCTGCAGGAGGTGATGTGGATGCAGGCAACGGTGTAGAAGTCACAGGGGATGATTCAACAGGTGGTGACTGAACAAACCTCCCCGGACCGTCAGCAGACATGAGGGTGTGCTTGCTGGGTCCTCCAGGACCCCCAGCAGACGAGGTGTGGTGCTGGGTGGGCTCCACGGACCCACCAGCTGACTTGTCTTGAGGCTGGATGGGCTCCTCGGGCCCTCCAGCAGATGTGGCATGAGGCTGGACGGGCGACTCGGGCCCTCCAGCTGACGAGGCAGAACGCTGGTTGGGTTCTCCCAAACCCCCAGCAGACGAAACTTGAGGCTGGC
>NW_024582997.1:254704-257904 GCF_018398535.1 Haplochromis burtoni | reverse complement strand
GGACAGACAACCATTCACACTCACATTCACTCGCACATTCACACCTAGTGGCAATTTGGATTATCCAATTAACCTATCCCCACAAGCTGCATGTCTTTGGAACTAAACTAAACCTGCAAAAACATGACAACTCAAAATACTGGGTCAAACTGACCCACAACCGTGACATCTTTCTGTCTGCACCTCCTGTGCTCTGCAAAAGCATGCAGTTTCCCGTCAGCCTGCGACCTAGTTTATACTCAAAGTTGGCCCTCTCTTATTAAAATACATAAAACAATATAATCAGCAAATAAGCACTAAGAATATATATTTAAATCCTAAAAAAAAGGCTTGACCTTTGATAGGCATCTGATTAAAAGCCAATTTTACCACCCCGTTTACATGACCATCAAAGGTAAGTTCGGAATCAAAATTCACACCAAGATTTACAATTGAACATTTCAGATGAGAGGCCAAAACACCGAAATCAGCATCTGGAGAAACAATACAGCAATGCGGGCCACATAAAATTGCTTCCGTTTTATGGTCATTAAAATTAAAAAAGTTATTTGCCATCCACAGTTTAACGTCACTGAGACAGTCAAGTAAAGATTGACAGGGAGAAGTATCCAGGTGCATAGCATACATCATAACAGCATTTTCACGCTGATGTTTTGGATAGACCTTAACGAGACATATTTTAGAGCAGGACTTTGCTGTAATGTTGCTACCACAAACATCAGTGCACAGGAAGCTCACAGCAGGCGATGATAAGGCATCCTGCTTTCCTTCCTCCCCGCTGTCCTCTGCTGGAGTGTCTAAGGACTTGTTTATCCATAGTGGTGGACCAGGATATAATGCTTTATTGTGGCTGTCACTGTTGCACTCATCACATTTTAATGTAGCTTTGCAGGTGAGGGCAAGATGTGTGGATGATGACCAGCATCTGAAACAAATCCCTTGCTCTTTTAAGTAGGCTTTGTTAGTCAATAGTTTTGAATCTAAAGCCACAGCATTTCCTCGGTGGGTGAGGCTTGTTCCTACATAGCAGACAGGTTTGGGCCAGATCTGGTGTCAAGCTGGCACTGCTGGCTGACTTCTGGCATGGTAAGTGGTATGTCATCCAGATATGGGCCAGGCCTGGCATAGATGGGACTGTTTTTGTGATGGCATGCCATATCTGGTCCGATTATGATTTGGTGTATGTGGCCCAGGCTCATAGAAAACAGGTCTGGGGGCGGGTCTGGCATCAAGCTGGCACTTCTGACAGACTGGTGTCATGGCAGGGTGTGTGTCAACCAGATGTGGGCCAAGTCTGGCAATGATGGCACTATTTAGGTTTATATTTTCCTATTGTTGTTAGAAGACCCAAATGCCATGTTGCAATACTATACTTCTATGGTAGCCAACGTTTCAAATGCAGGTTTGACAGGTTTGTGAGTGTACACTTTATCCAAAACCTAGTGAGGGTTTACTCATGTTTACCACTGGCTCTTCCAGTCTGCATGCCAATGTAGTTAGGAAGCACTCAATTTAGAGCAATTGTGTGATTGGGTGAATGTGGCATGTTGTATAGAGCACTTTGAATAATCCAGGAGAGTAGGAAAGTGCTATATAAGAATCAGTCCATTCACTGTCTGAACAGAGTTTTGTCACGTTGCTTTTGCACTATTATGTTCCAGCACATGTTGTTATTACATGGCTTGATTAAGGTATACATTAGGCTGACATCTGGGGCCAGAGTTGAAACTGTTCTGGGCCAGCACAAGGCCAGCAATGTGTCTGAAACTGGCCTTGCGTTGGCCCATGTGTGGGCCACCTCTGGCAAACCAGATCTGGGCCACCAAAGGGCCGTCATTCTTTACGGTATGTGGGCCATGTTTAAGCACATTGTATGGGCCAGATCTGGGCCATACCAGTTTTGCTATGTGGGTTATGGATGGGACAATATTTATCTGGTTCATCTTTAGTCGTTACCTTCGGATCTGCAGCTGAAGAGACAGTAGTCTTTTGCACTAAAACTGGTTTCCTGAATGTTGCAAGCTTTAAGAAGGCCTCTCTAGCTTGGGAGAATAGTTGCTTGGAAGTGCAAAGCTGGGATCGTTCCCTGTTTTAGCTTGGTGGCAGATAAACTGAGTAAAGAGAAGGGAGGATAGGATGTATGATACTCTTCCTTATACTTGGATCCTTGAGAAACCCATTTGTCCTGCACGTTGTAAATGGTAAATGGCCTGTATTTGTATAGTGCATTTACTAGTCCCTAAGGACCCCAAAGTGCTTTACACATCCAGTCATCCAACCATTCACACACACATTCACAAACTGGTGAATGTGTGTGTGAATGTGATGGCAGCTTTTCTACATTGGGGCCAATGCCATGAGCGGTGTCCAGGTAAAGATAGCCATCCTCCTTAGCTGATAGTAGCTCCATTAGAAGATCACCAAGTTCTCTTAACTTACGATTGTCCTTCTTTGAGATTTTAGGAAAGCTGTCCAGTTTCTCAAACAAAGAACTTCCTATGACCTCAGGGGCACCGTAACATTCATCCAACCTGTCCCAAGTCATTTTTAAGGTTGCTTTAAGGCTGGGTTGCCTACCTGAACTGCCCTCATATGCCTCACATACTCTGACGACTCTTTCCCAAGCCATTTCAACAGCAAGTTCAACTCTTCAATGGCTGTAAGGTCTAAATCCTTTATTGTGTTAAGGAAAGATGACCTCCATGCTCTGTGGGTTTCTGGACAGTCATCAAATTTTTACAAACCAGTACTCACAAGCTCTTTCTGTGCTAAATACTTGTCAATGCCATGTCCATCATACCTGCAGACTCTGGATGCAAGCTCTTCGTCGGTGGACTAGCTGCATACCGTGGAGTGACAGACCTTGCCCTTTCCTGACATTTGTCACTATATGGTTCCTGCAGGGTTGCCTGTTTTTTAATATGGGGAGACGTTTGTCTTGTAGTTGGACAGGTAAGTTGTTCTTCGGCATCCAGTTGCGGAGAGTAGGAATGCTGTTTAATACTTTCATTGTCCTCCTCCTTCCAGGTGTTTTGAGAACATTGCATCGTAAAGCAGGTGGGGTGCTCTGGGTTCTGGTCATGTGCCAAGTGCACATAAACGATATAAAAATTAAAAAAAACGATAAATACCATGAAAACCATAAATTTCAAACTCAAGCCTCAACTCTTCAGAATCAGAATCAGAATCAGAATGGGGTT
>NW_024582997.1:210374-224620 GCF_018398535.1 Haplochromis burtoni | reverse complement strand
TATTGCTGAAACGCTCTCACACACACTCCTGAAATTTTAGCTCTCACACACACTACTGAAACGCTCTCACACGCACTACTGAAACGCTCTCACACACACTACTGAAACGCTCTCACACACACAACTGAAACGCTCTCACACGCACAACTGAAACGCTCTCACACGCACTACTGAAACGCTCTCACACGCACTACTGAAACGCTCTCACACACTACTGAAACGCTCTCACACACACTACTGAAACGCTCTCACACGCACAACTGAAACGCTCTCACACGCACAACTGAAACGCTCTCACACGCACACACTGAAACGCTCTCACACGCACAACTGAAACGCTCTCACACGCACTACTGAAACGCTCTCACACACACTACTGAAACGCTCTCACACACACATACTGAAACGGTCTCACACACACTACTGAAACGCTCTCACACACACTACTGAAACGCTCTCACACACACTACTGAAACGCTCTCACACGCACAACTGAAACGCTCTCACACACACTACTGAAACGCTCTCACACGCACAACTGAAACGCTCTCACACGCACAACTGAAACGCTCTCACACGCACAACTGAAACGCTCTCACACACACACTGAAACGCTCTCACACACACACATGAAACGCTCTCACACACACACAACTGAAACGCTCTCACACGCAGTACTGAAACGCTCTCACACACACAACTGAAACGCTCTCACACGCACTACTGAAACGCTCTCACACCACAACTGAAACGCTCTCACACACACTACTGAAACGCTCTCACACACACTACTGAAATGCTCTCACACACACTACTGAAATTTTAGCTCTCACACACACTACTGAAACGCTCTCACACACACATACTGAAATGCTCTCACACACACACAACTGAAACGCTCTCACACACACAACTGAAACGCTCTCACACACACTACTGAAACGCTCTCACACCACTACTGAAACGCTCTCACACACACTACTGAAAAGCTCTCACACACACAACTGAAACGCTCTCACACACTACTGAAACGCTCTCACACACACTACTGAAAAGCTCTCACACACACTACTGAAAAGCTCTCACACACACAACTCAAACGCTCTCACACACACTGAAACGCTCTCACACACTACTGAAACGCTCTCACACACACTACTAAAACGCTATCGCACACACTACTGAAACGCTCTCACACACTACTGAAATTCTCTCACACACAACTGAAACGCTCTCACACACAACTGAAACGCTCTCACACACACACACTGAAACGCTCTCACACACACTACTGAAACGCTCTCACACACACTACTGAATCGCTCTCACACACACTACTGAAACGCTCTCACACACACACAACTGAAACGCTCTCACACACACACTGAAACGCTCTCACACACACAACTGAAACGCTCTCACACACACTACTGAAACTCTCACACACACTACTGAAACGCTCTCACACACACTACTGAAACGCTCTCACACACACTACTGAAACGCTCTCACACACACACAACTGAAACGCTCTCACACACACTACTGAAACGCTCTCACACACACAACTGAAACGCTCTCACACACTACTGAAACGCTCTCACACACACTCACACACACACACACACACAACCTGCTCACACACACTACGCTCTCACACGCACTACTGAAACGCTCTCACACGCACTACTGAAACGGTCTCACACACACTACTGAAACGCTCTCACACACTACTGAAACGCTCTCACACACACTACTGAAACGCTCTCACACACACAACTGAAACGCTCTCACACGCACTACTGAAACGCTCTCACACGCACTACTGAAACGCTCTCACAAGCACTACTGAAACGCTCTCACACGCACTACTGAAACGCTCTCACACGCACTACTGAAACGCTCTCACACGCACTACTGAAACGCTCTCACACGCACTACTGAAACGCTCTCACACGCACTACTGAAACGCTCACACACAACTGAAACTCTCTCACACACACACAACTGAAACGCTCTCACACACACTACTGAAACGCTCTCACACACACCACTGAAACGCTCTCACACACACTACTGAAACGCTCTCACACACACTGAAACGCTCTACACACACACTACTGAAATCTCTCACACACACTACTGAAATGCTCTCTCACACACACTACTGAAATGCTCTCACACACACTACTGAAACGCTCTCACACACACTACTGAAACGCTCTCACACACACTACTGAAACGCTCTCACACACACTACTGAAACGCTCTCACACACACAACTGAAACGCTCTCACACACACAACTGAAACGCTCTCACACACACAACTGAAACGCTCTCACACACACAACTGAAACGCTCTCACACACACAACTGAAACGCTCACACACACAACTGAAACGCTCTCACACCCACACACTACTGAAACGCTCTCACACTCACTACTGAAATGCTCTCACACACACTACTGAAACGCTCTCACACACACTACTGAAACGCTCTCACACACACTACTGAAACGCTCTCACACACTACTGAAATGCTCTCACACACACTACTGAAATGCTCTCACACACACACAACTGAAACGCTCTCACACACACTACTGAAATGCTCTCACACACAACTGAAACCTCTCACACACACAACTGAAACGCTCTCACACACAACTGAAACGCTCTCACACACTACTGAAACGCTCTCACACACACTACTGAAACGCTCTCACACACACAACTGAAACACTCTCACACACACTACTGAAACGCTCTCACACGCACAACTGAAACGCTCTCACACGCACTGAAACGCTCTCACACGCACAACTGAAACGCTCTCACACACACAACTGAAACGCTCTCACACACACAACTGAAACGCTCTCACACACACAACTGAAACGCTCTCACACGCACTACTGAAACGCTCTCACACACTACTGAAACGCTCTCACACTCACTACTGAAACGCTCTCACACGCACTACTGAAACGCTCTCACACACACTACTGAAACGCTCTCACACGCACTACTGAAACGCTCTCACACACACTACTGAAACGCTCTCACACACAACTGAAATGCTCTCACACACACACAACTGAAACGCTCTCACACACACAACTGAAACTCTCTCACACACACACAACTGAAACGCTCTCACACACAACTGAAACTCTCTCACACACGCAACTGAAACGCTCTCACACACAAACTGAAACGCTCTCACACACACTACTGAAACGCTCTCACACACACATACTGAAACGCTCTCACACACACTACTGAAATTTTAGCTCTCACACACACAGACTGAAACGCTCTCACACACACTACTGAAACTCTCTCACACACACAACTGAAATTTTAGCTCTCACACACACACTGAAACGCTCTCACACACACTACTGAAACGCTCTCACACACACTACTGAAAAGCTCTCACACACACTACTGAAACGCTCTCACACACACTACTGAAACGCTCTCACACACACTACTGAAACGCTCTCACACACACTACTGAAACGCTCTCACACACACAACTGAAACGCTCTCACACACACAACTGAAACGCTCTCACACGCACATACTGAAACGCTCTCACACGCACTACTGAAACGCTCTCACACGCACTACTGAAACGCTCTCACACGCACTACTGAAACGCTCTCACACGCACTACTGAAACGCTCTCACACGCACTACTGAAACGCTCTCACACGCACTACTGAGACGCTCTCACACGCACTACTGAAACGCTCTCACACGCACTACTGAAACGCTCTCACACGCACTACTGAAACGCTCTCACACGCACTACTGAAACGCTCTCACACGCACTACTGAAACGCTCTCACACGCACAACTGAAACGCTCTCACACGCACTACTGAAACGCTCTCACACACACTACTGAAACGCTCTCACACACACTACTGAAACGCTCTCACACACACAACTGAAATGCTCTCACACACACAACTGAAATGCTCTCACACACACACAACTGAAACGCTCTCACACACACTACTGAAACGCTCTCACACACACAACTGAAACGCTCTCACACACACAACTGAAACGCTCTCACACACACAACTGAAATGCTCTCACACACACTACTGAAACGCTCTCACACACACACAACTGAAACTCTCTCACACACACACAACTGAAACGCTCTCACACACTACTGAAACGCTCTCACACGCACTACTGAAACGCTCTCACACGCACTACTGAAACGCTCTCACACACACTACTGAAACGCTCTCACACGCACAACTGAAACGCTCTCACACGCACACTGAAACGCTCTCACACACACTACTGAAACTCTCTCACACACACAACTGAAACGCTCTCACACACACAACTGAAACGCTCTCATTTTTATGTCCCTTACGGCATTTCATATTCCTGTGTTCAGCGTCGTGTTGTCTGTCATCTCTCAGTCATAGAGTGTCATAGGTTTTTGTCTTCACTGTGTTTGATAGTTACTCAGTGTTCATGGTTTCTTCATAGTTTTTTCACTGAGGTTCATAGTCTTTTAGTTACACAACAGTGTTCACATTCCTCTTTGTTTTCTTAGTTTCATGTTTTTTCTGCAGCCAGCTAAATAAAGCTCGCTTTTGGTTAAAAACACGTCACGTCTCCTGCAACGCCTTTCTCTCTGCATCTGCATCTGGGTCCTGAAGTCAAACCAATCCGGCGCACCCTGCCGTGACAGAAGGGCTTCTCCTACATTTTTTGTCCATGTTCTCTGCAATCTGCTGCAATAGTATAGTTTAGCCATCTGGGTATTCGTCTTTTCACTGTACTGCTCTCCTTGTGTGTGTGCATATGTGCGTATGTACACAATTCAGCAGCCAGCCAAACTCCATTCAAAAGGATACGGGAGTCAGGATATAGCATCCAAGCTCCAGGTGACTTATTTTACATTGCACTACCATACACCATTGCATCACAGTGAAAAGACAATGCTTTTGAAGGCATAAACAAGAAAGAGGATTGGAGCAGACAGTTACAGGAACCCTTGAACTTATGTGAACCTGGTTACCCCAACTAACATGGCTGACTTCTTGTTCTTGGTCAAAGTGCATGCACATTAACAACAATTTACAAGGCCCAGTAGGGGGCACTAAACTCAAGGCAGAACAGACCTCCAAGCCCATTGTTCAGTAAGTGGTGCTAGTTTCAGTCATTGTACAAATGTCCTGTTTATAAGGTTTGAACCTGCAGTCACCTGATCCTGATGAACCGTTTCTCCTACTGAAACGTCCAGATGAACAGAATCAACTCTGTGGGAGTTCCTCACTTGGATAATTGAGCATCAAGACAATTACATTTAATTTTTAAATTACAGTTCATCTAATGCCCCTGAAAAGCTCTTAGCTTTACTATCATTTCTGAGTTAGCTCTCATTTTTTTCTCTTCCTGGAAATGCAGCAGCTATATCTTTAGCTAGCAACTCACTGCAAAGACTGCACACAAACAGTTTGTGTGTTTGCAGATATTTGTTAAACTCATAAAAACATAGCATTTGAAATTACCTGACACTTAAAAAAAAAGTTACTCCCTTTATGCTTGCTCCTCTTCTATACCGCTATCCAGATGCTGAAGCACCACAGACACTGCACCTGCAGTCGCTCCGTCCCCCTTTAACTTACACCTCTGGGACATTTGAAATATAGTGCTCAGAGATTCCAAGTGCTCTGACACTCACCTCCTTTATAAAGATGGACGTGGGTCTGCTATGGTGAAAGTACGTCTTAACATGGACAACAAAAAGATCACAGAGTTATTTCTTGAGATAAAACAGACTACATGCCATAAACGAAAGAGCAGGTCAGATGCACTCGTCTTTCACAGCAACTATCTGAATGTTCATTGGCAGATTAAATATGACTGTCTTTAGGCAGGGGTGGAATATATTACATAGTATATTGTGTATAAGAAGAAGTGGACTGCAAATTGATAAGCTGCATGGTTTGGTTTGATAATAGGTTTAATGGGTCAAGGTCTGATGTCACAGGAACTGAGTGTTTCTTTACTTCCTCTGCAGCTTCTTTTGCTGCTGTAGACAAATACCAACAAACAACATACAACTGCAAAGTGTATATCTCCCCTTACCTTAGTCTTAAAGTGCATATTTATGTCTTACTCTTTCTATAGTTATTGTTGTTCTTTTGCACTGAATGAACTGGTGCCTCATCATCTCGTCTCTCTATACAGGGAGTGCAGAATTATTAAACAAATGAGTATTTTGTCCACATCATCCTCTTCATGCATGTTGTCTTACTCCAAGCTGTATAGGCTCGAAAGCCTACTACCAATTAAGCATATTAGGTGATGTGCATCTCTGTAATGAGAAGGGGTGTGGTCTAATGACATCAACACCCTATATCAGGTGTGCATAATTATTAGGCAACGTCCTTTCCTTTGGCAAAATGGGTCAAAAGAAGGACTTGACAGGGCTCAGAAAAGTCAAAAATAGTGAGATATCTTGCAGAGGGATGCAGCAGTCTCAAAATTGCAAAGCTTCTGAAGCGTGATCATCGAACAATCAAGCGTTTCATTCAAAATAGTCAACAGGGTCGCAAGAAGCGTGTGGAAAAACCAAGGCGCAAAATAACTGCCCATGAACTGAGAAAAGTCAAGCGTGCAGCTGCCAAGATGCCACTTGCCACCAGTTTGGCCATATTTCAGAGCTGCAACATCACTGGAGTGCCCAAAAGCACAAGGTGTGCAATACTCAGAGACATGGCCAAGGTAAGAAAGGCTGAAAGACGACCACCACTGAACAAGACACACAAGCTGAAACGTCAAGACTGGGCCAAGAAATATCTCAAGACTGGTTTTTCTAAGGTTTTATGGACTGATGAAATGAGAGTGAGTCTTGATGGGCCAGATGGATGGGCCCGTGGCTGGATTGGTAAAGGGCAGAGAGCTCCAGTCCGACTCAGACGCCAGCAAGGTGGAGGTGGAGTACTGGTTTGGGCTGGTATCATCAAAGATGAGCTTGTGGGGCCTTTTCGGGTTGAGGATGGAGTCAAGCTCAACTCCCAGTCCTACTGCCAGTTTCTGGAAGACACCTTCTTCAAGCAGTGGTACAGGAAGAAGTCTGCATCCTTCAAGAAAAACATGATTTTCATGCAGGACAATGCTCCATCACACGCGTCCAAGTACTCCACAGCGTGGCTGGCAAGAAAGGGTATAAAAGAAGAAAAACTAATGACATGGCCTCCTTGTTCACCTGATCTGAACCCCATTGAGAACCTGTGGTCCATCATCAAATGTGAGATTTACAAGGAGGGAAAACAGTACACCTCTCTGAACAGTGTCTGGGAGGCTGTGGTTGCTGCTGCACGCAATGTTGATGGTGAACAGATCAAAACACTGACAGAATCCATGGATGGCAGGCTTTTGAGTGTCCTTGCAAAGAAAGGTGGCTATATTGGTCGCTGATTTGTTTTTGTTTTGTTTTTGAATGTCAGAAATGTATATTTGTGAATGTGGAGATGTTATATTGGTTTCACTGGTAAAAATAAATAATTGAAATGGGTATATATTTGTTTTTTGTTAAGTTGCCTAATAATTATGCACAGTAATAGTCACCTGCACACACAGATATCCCCCTAAAATAGCTAAAACTAAAAACAAACTAAAAACTACTTCCAAAAACATTCAGCTTTGATATTAATGAGTTTTTTGGGTTCATTGAGAACATGGTTGTTGTTCAATAATAAAATTATTTCTCAAAAATACAACTTGCCTAATAATTCTGCACTCCCTGTATACTGTACTGTATATGGCAGAGATGACGATAAAGTTTACTTTGACTGACTCTTCAGGACTTACTGAGTTGATGTTGTTGTGCCTCTGTAGGAGATGGCAAGTCCAGACATGACAGTAAAGACAGAGATGGACAGTCGAGTCCGGTTTCCAGCAGGATGGGGAGGTCATCTGTCAGTCCCACCATGATGCTGACAGGAGGAGGAGGTGAGTCAGAAAGCAACATCACTGACTTCATGTTTAAGGAGTTTAACTATGAAGAGAAGAGAATGGTCTGTTGAACATTGTGTCAGTGTGTCTTGAGAGAGAGAGATGTTTTTTACAGTTGTAGCACTCCAACTTCATGCTGCCATTTACAGAAACTTCAAGACAGGTAAAATCAGCTGAAGGACCGTGTTTGCGCTGATATTTTTATGTGCAGCATGTTTTCAGTGTGATAGATTTTGTATGTGCAGCTTGTTCCTGAAAGTAGTGGATGAAGCCCACTTGGTGGGAGTTGTTTAATCAGCCTCAATAAGCAAGCAGAAGAAGACACTCTGCCTGTCATTTGGAGTTATTAAAAGCTATGGAGAAGTTCTCAAAACACAAAAATTAAGATAAAAGTGACATTGGAAAATATAGAGCGATGGAGAGAGTACAACCATGCAGCGATTAAAGCTTGGAAGTACTCACATTACTTTGAGTTTGATTCTGTAAAAAGTGACAGAAACATTAGCGTCTGCAGTGCACTCTGCATGGGAAGAAAACTTCTTTCTACAGCGAAAAATTAAATTTCAAATCTGAGCGTGCAGCGAGCAGGCTGCCACGGGAATGTGACACTCACAGAGAAACCCCCAGATGCCCCCACTGACATGACTGCTGTGGGCAAACCTCCACCCGCCCCACTCCTGCTAAACAGGTGACTATAGAAGTGCTGCTGAATCTTTGATTTTATTTATTTTCGACTGTGTTTTACTTGCATCTATTTGAAAGAGTATAAACACAAAACATTTTATTTTATATGCTGGAATATGCAAAAAATAAGTTTAAATGTTAAAGAATTTCTTCAAGTCAAAGACTGTTGCATATAATTTAATTTTGCTTGATGCATAAAGTTAAAAGATTAAAACTAATGAAACAAGTTTATGAAGAGACTTTTTCATTAGATTCAGTTTGATATGATGGATTATGGAGAAAAAAATAGAATTGGGCTGAAAGGTCTGTTGCCTTACATTACATATTCACGTTGTGTATCATGTTTTTAAAAAGTAACTGAGTAATAAGTTACTAATTACATTTGAAAATAAGTAACCAGTAATGTAACAGGATTGTTTTTTTGGAGAAGTAATAAGTGACTAATTACATTTTTTTTAGTAATTTGAACAACACTGGTCACGAATGGTGCATTGTTTCTGGTTTTTGTACATTATTGCTGGGACAGCAGTTTACATGAAGACATGCTGTTTTGTGGAGAGCTACCAACACGAGCCATGACTCAGGAGAGTTTCCACTGCATTGACAACTACTTATGGGGATTTCATTTTTCTGGCAGTGGGGTAAGGTGTGTCAGCTACTAGCACCTGCTTAACTCTTCTTATTTTACTTCCTGATCCCCACTTTGCTGTTAGACACGTATGTTTGGGGGCCTTTAATAAGTATGACACTGAAAAGATGTCCAAGGTAAGAAGACAAACTGAGAAGAAAACTGCTGCTGAGAGTGGCGCTAGTGCTGCCCTGAACCCGGCGCTTGTCGCCTTGCTTGAACAGCACAGAACAGCCATAGCTGCAGATGTTAAGCCTACATCTTGATGTAATTAATGGTAAGCTGGACAAGATGGACTAAATGTGAAGGGGGAGAGAGGGGGAGAACAAACTTTTCAAAACTAAACTTTCTGACTTGGAGAACAGAAGCAGAGGGCCAAACATTCGTCTGGTGGGTTTGCTGGAATCAGTGGATCTGGGTCCACAGCAAACTGAGTACTGTGGACACAAGCTCCAGTTCTAAATGGACTACAACGCAGACTTCGAAAATCAGCGAGCCCAGTATAAGGATGTTATGGCCGAGTTGTATAGGAGAGGCCTCCAACCTTCCCTATTCTTCCCCGCCATACTTCGGATTACTCTTCCAGATGGAAATAACCGTCAACCGGAGTCAGTTGATGAGGCTACCCGCTTTATTTAATCCTTTGAGGAAGACCAACGCTCTCCATCCTGAGGTGGCTATTGTAGCCGGTCAGTGCACTCACCTTAAATCACCAGTATAATAGGTCAGACTGGTCTGCGCAGCACCCTCGATCTGACTGATACTGTACAGCCGTGCCGTTAGTATAGTATTGTGTTCTTTGCTGTTCATTTTAAGGAAAACTTGTTTGTTGTGTGGTTGCTTTGGTCTTGTTGTGTTTTGTTTCTCTTCTTCATCACCTTTAAATATGGGCCCTGCTTTAAGTTTAGGGGTTAACGTTTAATGGTGCAGGTACAAGGCGTACGTGGTAGTGGTACGGGGGAGTACTTAGCTAGTATGGGAAGCGAGCAGGGGCTTAGGCAGTTGCTGTTCAATGCAACCTGCTGAGGTAATATTGGTGGTTGGTATTGTTTTAGTTCCCTTTACGTTGTGGCATGTTATTGTATTTTATTTCTCGGGTGGGGTTGGTTTTCATGTTTTTTTGTTGTTGTTGTTTTTCGGCTGTAAGTTTGTGAGAAAGATCTGCAGGTTGGATCCATTGTTGCTCACAGATGAACAATTTGTCTTTAATATTTCTTGTAAAATTAAAACGTTACTTAGTGAGAATGGAACACCTGGTATGCCAAACAGGACGGTATGGGAGGCTTTAAAGGCGTTCCTGAGAGGAGAAATAATTTAATTGGCAGCATCTCAAAGACAGTGTGCACAATGGGAGCAGAGGCTTATTTCAGACCAGATTATGAGCATCAACAGGCAGTACGGTCAATCACCATGACCGGCGCAGTACAAAGAACGCCTGAGCTTACAAACCAAACTCACCCTACTTTCAACTCAGCAAGTGGAAGGATGTCTGATTATCAATCAATCAATCAATCAAAGCTTTATTCGCCACATGCAGGGCACATAAATGTCCACAGCACAACATTGTGAAAGACATGACAAGCCACAGGATTGGGTGGGGGGTGAGGAGTAATCCGAAGCGAACACAGCAGCCGCCCTGCATAGCGCTACCATTCCAGCGTGTCACACAGACCTGCCGTGTTCCCCCGCAGGAAACAAGCATCGAAGGCGTTTGGAAAGGGAGGGGGATGAGTGCGTGCTTATCAGTGTAAGTGTATGTGTGTGCGTGTCCATAGTTCAGCTGAGACTGTTACGATTCAATGTTGTCAGTGTTTTGTTTTAGGCGTGACTGTTATGTGTTTCCTGTTTTACTTTGAAGGTCTGTCTTATCTCAGTGTGTTCAGTTTACGCTTCCTTGTCTCGTTAGTTCTGATTTGCCCCAGCTGTGTTTCCCTCCTGTTGTCCATTCCCTGATTGCTCCCTCTATGTATTTAAGCCCTGTGTTTCAGTTTGTCATGGGTCGTGATCTCCCCCTGTGTTGTAAATAGTTTGTTGTATATAGATGTAAATAGTTGTCGATACTGTTTTTACTCGGTAGCTGTAGGGGTGAGAAGCCATTTTTCTTTGGGAACCTTTTCTCCTGTTTTTGGTTAGGGAGGCAGGTAAGACACCTGTAATTTTTGTTTGGGGTTTTCTGTGAAGGTAAGCCAGCTGCATTTCATTTCTAGAGTTTTTGTTTGTTGTTTTGGCCATGCTCACCCTGATGCTTGCTACCTTTTGGGACTCAATAAACTGACTGGCTGTTGTGAAATCCGTGGTAGCTGTTTTTTGTTGGTTCGTCCTCCTTAAGAGCAGGGAGTGGGGGGGCATTTTTCCTTATTTTTATTTTCCTTATGTTGCACGCCAGTTTTCCCTGGGCTGGGGTGTAACAAGACAGTGTCCTTCGCCCTGCCAGGCTAAGTAAACAGTCTTCCAGCCAACCCAGGTGGCCTTGCATGGAATGGGAAGGAACAGACTCAACACAGTCGTTATCAGGGAGTTTTTGTTCGGCTCCAGCCTTGAGCCCACAGCTGGCGCCGAAGGGGTAGCCGCATTATGATGGTAATTTTTCTTTTGCAAACAACTCGTGAGAATTTCAAGCTGTTTTTAACACTCTGACACTGGTCTCTCAATCTCCCGTTAATAGCTGCGAGTTTCTCCGTGATGTTATTAGCCGTTGATTCTGTGGTCTTGTCACTCTTTTTGCTCACATAGCAGATTCTGAGACCTCAGGACCGCAGCCAACTGATCCAAGATGTAATCCAGCTCCACCCAGAGATGTTGTTCTGAGTTGATTCTTTCCTGATGTAATCCAACATACATACGCTCAAAGGTGTTATTCTGAGCATTCACTGCAGTCGTAAGCGCCTCCAAGCTCTTAACCATGCTGCCTTCAGTGAGCCCTTTCTGAGAAGTCGCACCTGTCGTTCCAATCCCAGCAGGCAGCCTTGTGGGGGTTTGAACAGACGGTTCCGCTTTCTTAATTCTCCGATAAGCCAGGGCCAAGCCAGCTCCGATCAGCAAGAACCCTGTTATCATGGTTCCGAATAGGTAGATATCTTCAGCGTCCTCGATCAACAGTCCCGCCAGGCACACGACCCTCTGCCACCCATCCATCGTGTATCCGGCAGGGAAAGTCCCTCCAGGGCACTCGGACTCTCCCGAGCCCAGACTTCTCGTTAAAGGGTGTCAATAGCATTCAGAGACCAGTTGATCAAATCCATAATTCTCTTTTAGGTTTTAAAGAACAGACTGTGAGAGACTGTTCCAGGGAAAGTAATAAAAAACATGAGACAAGACAAGGACATGAGGAGCTAAGCAGGGAAGATAAGGGAGAGGAGAGGAGAAAAGTGCGACCGCCTTCGCTGAGAGCCAAAGAAGAAGGAACAAGAGTGAATTTTACGAACATGGTGGAAAGACTTGTAAGCTTTTGGCTAATCGACTGTGCGACATGAGAGCTAAACAAACCATAACAGGAGTGAGGGCGGATAATGGAGTGATGACTACAGATCAGAAGGCGATTAATGACATTTTCTCTTCATTTTACTCTAAATTATTTACGTCAGAATCTACAGTAGATGTAAAAGATTTGCATGACTTCTTTGACTCCATCGATATGCCTTCGCTTCCTCCAGAAGCCCCCATTTTTCTGGAAGCCCCCATTAAAAAAACAGGAAATTCAGGTGGCAATAGCATCCATGCAATCCAGGAAATCTCCAGGCTCTGATGGATTTTCTACACACTTTAATAATAAAAAAAATTCTCAGACAATTTGGCTCCCTTCCTTTGCCAAGTTTTCACAGAATTGCTTGACTTTGGGGCACTTCCTTCATCATGTTACCAGGCCTGTATAACAGTGTTACAAGGACAAGGACCCAACTGACTGTGCTTCTTATAGACCTATATCTCTGTTAAACACAGATGTTAAAATTCTGTCTAAGCTACTGGCACACAGGCTGGAAAAAATTGCTACAATTTCTCCCGACCAAACTGGCCTTATTAAAAATCAACATTCCTTCTTTAACATACAGCAACTTTTTAATATTATCTATACCCCCAACCATGTTGTGGCTGAATGCTTTATTGCTATGGATGCAGAAAAAGCATTTGATAAGGTGGAGTGGTAGTATTTGTTTTTTACTTTAGAAAGGTTTGGAATGGGCTCCTGGATTAAACTGCTTTACGCTAGTCCCACGGCATAAGGGGTAACTAACTGTCGCTACTCTGACTATTTTGGTGTATGTTGTATGTGAGAGAGTACCACCTTGACCTATCATCACCACTTTGGGTCACCATGGAGTCTTATTCGAGCAGGAAAATTTCTCTACCCACAACTTTGGGCTCATCGCTCCCTCTGGCCCTGCCTTTACTCTAGCCTAGCAATCATAGAGTAGTCCAGCAGTCTTAGAATCTGGACTCAGTTTAGGAAGAGTCTTGGCCTCCGAGCTTTAAAGCAGGGCAATATGGCCAAAAATATTTATCACGATATATATATTTGAAAATTTGCGATAACGATATAACTGACAATATAATTGATGTGAGACAAAATACAACTCCACAACTTTACTAGTGCAAAAAACCCATTTATTTTCACTTAAACAAGCAGCTGTTTTTTATGTGCATTAAAGTTGTATAAAAATTTAACTGTGCAAATGCAAATTCCTTGCTGAGCATAACCATGTATAATATCCACTGAAGTTAAAAAGAGGTGCTTTGCAACATTAAACTGCAGTGTGCCAAATAAAAATAATAATAATAATAACAATAATGGATTGCATTTATATAGCGCTTTTCGGGACCCCTCAAAGCGCTTTACAATACCACTATTCATTCGCTCTCACATTCATACACTGGTGAAGGCAAGCTACAGTTGTAGCCACAGCTGCCCTGGGGCAGACTGACAGAGGCGA
>NW_024582997.1:158551-198894 GCF_018398535.1 Haplochromis burtoni | reverse complement strand
GTATCTCTGCTTCTGTGTCGGCCTCGCCTGGTCCTGCGGCTGTGTTGCCACCGCCCGAGCCGCGTTTTGCCTCTTGGTATCGCCGGCCGCTTTCCGGGCCGTTAGCTGGACATCGTTGCCATCGGGGTCGGCCGCCTGAGCTGTTGAACTGTGACCTGTGGTGCTCTCGACCTCCGGGTCGGCCCCCTGAACCTTTGACCTCTGACTTGCTGTGCTCTCGACCTCCGGGTCGGCCCCCTGAGCTCATGGATTTTGGGCTGCTGGACCGTTGGCCTCCTGGTCGGCCTCCCGAACTTTTGGACTTTTGTTTTGCTGTCGACCCCCGGAATGTCCTCCTGAAGCTGGGTCTCGGACTCTTGTGCCCTTGTTGTTTTTGGCCTGTATGCTTCTGGTGCTTTGTTTTTGGTTTTGTTTCTGGCCCTCCGTCCTGGACCCCCGCCGCCCGCCCTTGGTGGGTTGTTTTTGGTTTTTGTTTTTTCGTGGTTTAGGGCGTCTGGGATCCGCCCTTGAAGGGGGGGCTCTGTCACGGTCCTGGGTCTTATGACCCAGTGTTTTGAGTTTGAGTTCATTTTGATGTTTATAGTTTATGTTAAGCCCTTCAGGTTTTCTAGTTCATTTGTTACCATGTCTAGGTGATTTTAGTTCTTATTTCATGTTTCCAACCCATGTTAAGTCTCCCCTGCTCTTCATGTGTTTCATGTCTGTGTCTTACGTTGTCAAGTTCTGGTTGTCATGTCTGCGTTTCATTATGCTTCCTGTTTTATTTTGGCAGGAGTCGTGTGTTCTTGGTTCTTTGTATTTTAGCTTCACTGCTCCTGTCATTAGGTTCATGTTAGTCAGCTGTTTCCTCATGTGTCTCCACTTCCCCTGATCACCTCATGTGTGTATTTAAGCCCTTTGTTTTCTGCATGCCATTGTCGGGTCGTCTGTTCTTACCTCACCTCAGTCATAGGTCTAGTTTTCGTCTGTTATTTCCACCTCAGTCATAGTTATAGTTTTTGGTCTCAGTACCGTTTAGTATTTTGTTTCTTAGTGTCTTGTCAGTTTACTTTGGTTTCCTGGTTTACCTCTGCCGTCATCTAATAAAGGATCACTTTTTCTGTTCAAACCTCAACTCCTCGTCCTCATCTACTTTTGGGTCCTGTTTCCATTACACACCGGCGCACCCCGCCGTGACAGAGCCAGTATAAAGAGAAGTATTAATTATTTCCAGAATACAGGGGCCAATAGAATCAAACACACTAATGAAAAATGATGGAGGAAGTACATCAAGGTGGCTTGAAGTCAGTTTCATTCGACCAAGCAGAGCACTGATGTCCTGTAAGGTAACAGGAGTAAAAGAGGACCAGGTATCAGAGGTAAGCAACGTGTCAGTGTGATACTGAGAGGATGATGGAGAAATATTAGACCTGACAGCAGCGACCTTATTAACAAAATAGTTTAAAAAGTCATTACAATCAGATTTAGTATAGACTGGTACATGAGGAATATCAGGAGAGACAATGTTTTTAATTGTATCAAACAATACTCTGGGATTTTTCTTTTTTGAAGCTATTAGATGCTCTTAAAGCTGGGAGTAATCTGGGTCCTAAACTCCGTATTCTTCAGGTCAAAGTCAAACGACACTGCAGCATCACTGAGAGTTAAAAACTGTCTAAATTCTTTCATCTTTAATAAAACGATCAGCATTGCTGCTTTACCAGGTGTAACTATGAAGTTTAACTTCCAGGCATCCATGAAAACAGAATTTATTACATTTAACGGAGTTAGAAGTTAGCAGGAAGCTAGCGGAAGTTAGCTCGCTAGTTTCGCTAGTTACCTAAGCATGATATAGCATGTTCTGACTGAGAGATTTCTGAAAAAAATCAAATGTACAGCTCTGCTATCACTTCCAACATAAATGAAGACAGGAAACTAAACAGCAGTGACGTTTGTAGGGTTACTGAAGTTGGGCTAGCTGGTATATAATGATGTGCTACGTGATCGCTAGCGACACAGCTATGTTAGCATAACATAAACAGTGAAGCTGGAGGACGAACGCTAACACTTTTCCACTTATAAAAGTTAACGTGAAGGTTCCTGATGGTTAGAGACAAATGCAATCGCATGGCAGGATGCTGTAAACGGACCAAACTTCAGTCAGGAGAACAACTGAGATAATCCATCCACAATACAAGGTTAGTCATTCATATACTGCAACAACACAGGAATAGAGCAACTTTGATAGAATACAGCATTAATGAATGAATGGTACAGAAGTGGAAGAAGCAAGAAGAATGAGTTGAATAAGGTTTGATAAGGTTATCTGACTACTTTGTTTCGCTTAATGTTTCTTATAATCCCGTGCACCGAAAAATACGTATTTGACTTTTTTGGCCAGAGGGGCCGATGGCGCAATATGGCAGCTTTACGCTGTCTAGACTCTACTGACTCCTTTAAAAAGCAGCTGAAGACATTTTTATACAAACGGGCTTTTAATTAATTTTAACTTGTATGTCTGATCTTATTGTAAAGCACTTTGTGATTTTTATCTGTGAAATGTGCTATATAAATAAATTTTACTTACTTACTTACTTACTTACTTTAGGACCCAGATTACTCCCAGATTCACGAGCACCTTAGTCCGACAAATATGGCAATACGACGGCCCACTTGCATGTTCTACAAAAAAAATTGTGCTTTGGTGGGTATCTGACAGACAAACACCAAACCAGTTCCACATCACTGAAGTTGCAGCATTTTTACAAACCAATTCTGGTTCATCCGTTTCACTCAATGATCCGCTTTCTCCCTTCTCATTCTCCATTGCCGCCATGCTTTTTCGGCCATGTGCGTATGAAAACAAAGGCACTGCGCATGCGCGTTTTACCCATATTCTATCGCGATATTTCATTTTCTTATCATGGCCTAACATTGTACAGATATTACCGTGAACAGTATAATATGGCCCAGCCCTACCAGGCTTTCTCACTTCAAAGCCCAATTGCAGCAAACCACCTATTTGTTCCTTCAATGACAGATAACGCTTTTCACATCTGGCACAGAAAGGGTCTAAAATCTTTTGCTGACTTGGATTTAGAAGGACAATTTGCAAGTTTTTCTCAAATATCCCCTAAATTTGCCATTGCTACATCTCAGTTTTTTTCATTTTTTACATGTCAGACACTACATGCAGACTATGACAGCACAATTCCCCTAAAAACCTCCAGACAATCCGGTAGATTATGTTGTAATGGTCAGTCCAACCTCCAATATCAGCCTCGTACAATCTAATCTCCCACTTACAATGTTCTTCAGTAGCTGCCATCAAATGTAAATGGGAACAAGACCTTAACTTTCATATCACAGATGAACTGTGGGACTCTGTCCTCGGCCAAGTTCACAATACATCGATGTGTGCTCAACACACTCTCATTCAATTTAAGATAGTTCATCGGGGGCACTGATCCAGCGCTAAGATGGTGTGTATATACCCAGAGGTGGATCCAATCAGTAGAAGGTGTGGGGGTGGTACATTACTTCATATGTACTGGTCCTGTCCTTTGTTGACCAACCTTTGTTGACCAACCTTTGGACCTCTGTTTTCCAAACAATGTCTGAAGTCCTCAAATTAAACCAGAGCCACTCTGTGCTATGTTTGGTGCAGACCTGAAGCTGCCCAACTCTAGTCTCAGAGCACTAAACCTTTCATTACTGCTGGTCAGACAGCTACTTCACTAAAGTGGAAAGACTCTTTTCCCCCCTCGCATGTGCAATCTGTAAAAGATATAATGTCCATTGTTTCTGAGTAACCCACGGATTCTCCCTCTTCCCCGTTTTTTTTCTTGTTCCTGTCTATTTGTTTGGTTATTTGGTTTTAGTGTAGTTGTTGTTTTAAACTTGAGTATGAACTTATACAAAATGCAGCAAGATATTTAAAAAACAGTTTTGTTGATTAAAAAACACTATATCGGATTCATATCGGTATCGGCAGATATCCAAATTTATGATATCGGTATCGGTATCGGACATAAAAAAGTGGTATCGTGCCATCTCTACTTTATATTACACGTTGCTCTGAAACCTTTGTGTAATAAAATGACTTTTGAAAGAAAAGACAACTACTTCACTGAGAACGACCTGGACTGGCAGGACAGTGTTGGGGTATGCAGTGATGGTGCAGCTTCAATGACTTGCAGGCATCACAACATCATGTTCTTGATCGTGCACCAGCAGCTAAATGGACCCAGTTCCTTTGTAGAATTAGAGGGCCCAGGAGACGACGATGGACGTGTTTCCACTTTTGTCTCACATCTCGGAAAACTCCCCTCAGGTGAAGGTCCGTGACTCTGTCTGTCAGCACGTTTCACAACTCACACAGACATTTGATGATCCCTTTGGATCCCAGAGAAGGACACGTGTGGATTTTGGACCCATTTCCTGTGGATCCCGCTGTAAATGTTGCTTTGCCCTCACATGTGGACTCACAGCTTCTGGAAGTTTCCACCAACAGCACTTTAAAGTTGCAGTGGAGCAAACTTGATGTGGGCTCCTTCTGGAGTGCTGTCTCAAAGGAGGACCCATGTCTGGCACTAAGAGCTGTGAAACTCCATCTCCCATTCACAACTACATATCTGTGTGAATCAGGATTTTCCATTGTGGTCACAACCAAGACCAAAGCCCGAAACAGACTCAGAGAGTGATCCTTTCCCCAACCCTACCCAGACCGGATTTGATCGTGTCTCAGAGGCAGGCTCAGGTGTCTCAGGTAAAGGAGAGTTACCTGTTGTGACTGTTTGCATATTTGTCTTAAATATAAAGAGTAACTTCTGGTTCTGCCAATGAAAAACGGCTTACTGCTGAAACTTTCAGATTCACTCACAGATTATATGTCACGGCTGGGGCAACAGTCATGTGGTGTTACGAGAGAAGGACCCAAAATGCAGGTACTGGCTGGGGTGCGAGTGAGTGTTTATTTACAGTGACAGGAAACAGGAAATAAGGAACAGGGAGCTACTAAAACCTAGACTGGGCAAAACTAATAAACAAACCTGAAAACATAAGGACACGGGATGATACACGGAGATGACATGGAGAAAGCAGGGGAGACACGGAGAAAGACTGAATAACACAGATGAACTGATAGTGAGCACAGGTAGATACACACTATCAATGCACACAGAAGGGAATAAGGAATGGCCCGAACAGGATGGAGACACAGCTGTTCCTAACTGACATCACCAGACACTGACTTACAAAGTAAAACCGGAAACTCACAAGCTGTTCTAGAACACTAACTTAGGGACACGAACAGAGCGCAGAAGGGAGAACACTAAAACACTAAACACAAGGACCAACTCCTAAGAACTAATACAAAATAAGAATTCACACCAAATCAGAAGAAACTAAAAAGTAATAACAATAAACTCAAAACGCTGGGTCACCGACCCGGGACCATGACTTTATAGGGCTATATTTTCATTTGCGCTTTGTTTACATTCTATAACAGTTTATTTATTTAGTTATTCATTTAGTCAGAAAATTATTTTGAATGTATTTATTTTATCATCACATTATTTATCCAGTTTTTTCTTCTCTTTTGCTGTAGTAAAATTGAATTGTGAATTATTTTTGTGTCAGTTTGATTCCCATGAAAGTTAACCTGTTTGGCATTTTGTTCTTTGTGCAGGTTCACATACACATAATAAATAAATGTCTTTGTGATTATTACATTGCATCATGTCTTCATCATGTTTATTTGATAAGGTTTTAGTCGTTAAAATGAAGTAGATTGGATGTAGTTATTAAGTATAAATCAAACCAAAAGCAACGCCAATTTATTCAGTGTCAGTAATAGCCCTAACCTCGGGCCACTGTGTAGTGGAAAGGTTGGGCCCCGAGGTACAAAAAAAAAAAGGGTAAGAACTATTAAATTCCTCTGCACTATACTTCCTGTTTTCTGCACAGGACGTGCAGTCTATTCTGTGACTTTTGGCCTACATTCTAACTCACAAGGGCGTTTTCCTACGCTGGGCTCTATAAAACAATATAAACAGAAAATAAGCATTAAGAATATATATTTATTTCATAACAGAACCCCTGGAGGACTAAAAATCTACACAAACATATGTGCACTGAGGTGATGTCTCTTTGAGTTTACTGACGATCACTGATCTGTATCTGCAGAACCAAAGTCTGCGGGTAAGCTCGGCCGCTCAGCTTCAACTTCAGGAGTTCCTTCACCAGGTGGCATGCCACATCGTCACCTGCATGAGCCGCATCACCTTGCCCTAAGCCAGGTACAGCATGTGTAAAGCACCTGTTTACCTGTTTATTGTCTGTGTTACATGTTGAGATGATAATGACCTGAAATATTTTTACACAGGTTTTAACTGAACAAGAGAAAATAAAACAACTTGAGAGTAAAAGAAGCTTTGGTCCATCAGCTGAAGTCTGACAAGATGTGCGCACGTTTTTACTAATTTGGACTTTTGTATCATTCATGTCAAATATTTCAATCTTTAGGATTTATCTTTCATTTTGAAACTAACAGCATGCGGTTAAATGCTCCAGTACTTATACTGTAGTTTCTATAGTGATACAAAGTTAAATGCTAATACTAACATTATATTAACATTACACTAAACTAACAACAACACTGTTCAAATTCACTCTGAAATTAAAACCTTTTAAATCATAAAAGATCGAATTAAAAGTGTCAGTAAACTTTTTACCTGAACATGTGGATGCAACCACACCTACTTCCACCAATAATAACTCCACCCACTAATATCTATCCCACTTCTTTAACATGTAAGCAAAACTTAAATTCAATCATTTATTAACAATGATTATGTTGTACAATATGGTTGTTTCTATAATTATAATCTTATTATATTTGTTTATAATATAATCAAAATGTATGGATGTCAAAGTGATCCTCGTACACGAAAGCTGCTGTGATCATTTCACACGTACACACAACCGTGAGCTAAAGTCATCTAATTAAAAACATGTTATTGTCTTCTCTGTCTGTCTTTCTGTGTGTGTGTGTGTGTGTGTGTGTGTGTGTGTGTGTCCGTCCATTCGCTTATCTAACTCAAAAAAGACAATAAAAGAAAAAAAAGACAATAAAGCTTAAAGTATTAACTGTAACTATTAATATTGACACAAAGACAGATTCATCAGGATGCAACATCACAGAGTAACAGCCAATCACATGCCAGACTGATAATGCCTACTGTTGCTAAATGAATCAATACACAACAAGAAACTCAGATTTCATATGCTCATGAATAAAAAGGGGGACAAAAACAACACCAAGAGGCACAAAACACAATAAAGACTAAAAATAAAACCAAAAATAGCACCAATAGATGAAAAAAACGAGACAAAAAAAAAAACAACAACGCAAAAACACCACAAAACTCTGCAAAGAGGCATCTTGACAAATGCTCAATCATTCAGGTAAGGAAATCCCAGAGAGTTGATTCTGTTCATCTGGACATAGTGCACTCTGTGGGAGTGGGACAACACTGTCATGGTCCTGGGTCAGTGACCCAATATTTTGTAGCTTTTTCATTTGTGTTTCTTTTTTTTTATAATTCAAGTATTTATTAGATTTTGCATTTTATAACAGCAAATACAGAGATGCAACAACGAAAGCAAGAAGCAAACAAACAAAAACAAACAAACAAAATAAAACACAACGAAACAAAACAAAACAAGTGAGGTTTTAACATATGTTGTATTAAGCTCAAATGTCCAAGTCAGGTAGACATGTAGGTGCAAAAATTGTCCCACTGTTCCAGCGCAGCTTCCGTCACATGGTGTATTTTTCCCAGCATCTTTTCCCAGCATCCTGTGTGACCCTTCCTCTGTGTCATCTGTGGATTTAGGTTTAGGTTCCCCTTTGTTTCTGAGCATTCCATTCTCCGCTCCTGCTGTATCCTGCTCACTTATAAATAAAAGCTCACTCATCCCATCAAAGTCAGCGCCTGTGTTTGAGTCCTTACCTCACCTCCACACGTCTGCCGTCGCAGCTGTGACAAATATGCTCAATACGCTATGTCCAGATAAACAGAAACAACTGTTTGGTACTACAAAGAGACCAAAAAACCCACAAAGACTCAAAATTACAACAAAAATAACACAAAGAGGAATGGGACGAAAAGGGACCCAAAAAATCCCCAAAAAACAGCAACAGGAGACCACAAACCAAAACAAAACAACATAAAATATGATTGCTGTTTAATTTATATATATATCACAACAGTAGTCATGTCAAGGCGGTTTTTATTGTAATCTAATGATACAGAAAAAGCCGCGACCCGCTATGAGCAAGAACTCGCCGACAGTGGGAAGGAAAAACTCTATTTTAGGAGAGAGAAATCTCTGGCAGGATCAGGCTCAGGCTCAGGCAGTTATCTGCCATAACCGCTGGGAATGAGGGCAGAATGACAGCCATAGATTCATCACTGTCATGGGTAGGGACGGGTACCCATGATGGCACCGGTTCTGACATAAACGGTAGTAACCAGACCGAAAAGCAGTGCACATTTCGGTGCTTTATTTCGGTGCTTTTTTTTCCTGAGATGTCACACACTTTGGATTCCAGCCAATCATTTTACGTTTCCGAGGATAGTAGGCGGGGCCAGGTACGTACGTTCTTTTAGAGCAGAGCTACAGATTAAAAATGCCCAAGGCGAAGCGGTCAAAAGTCTGGCTGTACTTCACAGCAAAAGATGCAAACTCAGCAGCAACAAGTGCTTTAAGCTGATACTGTGATACTGTCAAAGGAGGTAACACCTCGAATCTGATGAAACACCTGGCGACGCATAGCGTTTTTTAAAGCCGAGAAATGCGCCGTATTTGATAGCTTGCTGCGAGACCTCACACCGAGCACATCTACTGCGGGTGTGGTGCCTGTTATCAGACCCGGAGTTAGCAACATCCCCCAAGAACACGAAGAGGAGAGTCCTGGCCCCTAGCCCTGCCAGTGTAGCAGAAATGATGAGGATGATGATGCAGCAGCAGCCGTTCTTCTCTGCGTGAGTAGCTTCATGTTGTTCGTGTGTAATTTACGTTGAGTAGGCTAACCACGTTATTACATTAATGCATGTAAGGTGAACTAGCAAACACCGTCATAGCTACATGCGGCTGTCTTCTTGTTTGATGGCAGATACTCCCTTCACCCTGGCCAAAAAGGCTAAAATGACCAAAGAAAAAGTGGAAAACAGTTAAACATGAGAGGTTTTTGGACAAAGTTTGTGTTTTTTCCATTGTTTAAGCACTGCTTCCAGCCAAGAGTGATACCATATATGCCCCATAGCTGCAGAAAAGGCTAACATTGTTATCTTTTTACAAAAAACAGTTAAACATGAGAGGTTTTTGGACAAAGTTTGTGTTTTTTCCATTGTTTAAGCACTGCTTCCAGCCAAGAGTGATACCATATATGCCCCATAGCTGCAGAAAAGGCTAACATTGTTATCTTTTTACAAAAAACAGCTGAACATGAGAGGTTTTTGGACAAAGTTTGTGTTTTTTTCCATTGTTTAAGCACTGCTTCCAGCCAAGAGTGATACCATATATGCCCCATAGCTGCAGAAAAGGCTAACATTGTTATCTTTTTACAAAAAAACAGCAGTTGAACATGAGAGGTTTTTGGACAAAGTGTGTGTTCTCCATTCTTTAAGCACCGGCACCGTTTCAAAAGTACCAGTTTGGTACTGGTATTGGATAAAACCTATACGATACCCATCCCTAGTCATGGTCCTGGGTCTGTGGAGCCAGCATTTATGTGTCTTTTGTGTAGTACTGTGAGGTAAGGATTGTGTTCCCATCTTTGGTTGTTGTGATCCCTCTGTTTACACTTGCTGTCATGACTCTTCTGTTCCCTGTTTAGTTGTTCTCCACAGTTACTGTGTCAGGCTGAGGCTCTGTCTGTGTGTTTCCTGTCTTATTTTGATAGTCCCTTGTCCTGTGTGCATTGTGTTCAGTATTAGGTCCAGCGTGCTTCTACCTGTAGCCTATCCTCTCATCATCCTGTATGTGGATTCAGGTCCTCTGTCTTCCTTTGCTTGTTGTCATGTCATCCCATGTTAGCTGAGTGTTATCTCCTCTTGGTTTGTTTGTAATTTCATGTTCAGTATTGACTCCCTTTGTCAAGTCAAAGTCATCTTTATTGTCGAAACCACATATACAGATCATATATACATACATCATATACAGGGGCAGGGATAGCTCAGTAGGTAGAGTGGTGGCCCCATGATCGGAAGGTCGGGGGTCCAAATCCACTGAACGGCTATCCTGAGGTACCCCTGAGCAAGGTACCGTCCCTACACACTGCTCCCTGGGCGCCCAATGGCTGCCCACTGCTTCACAGAGTGAATGTGTCATGGTCCTGAGTCTGTGTCTGTCTATGGTGTCACTGTGTCTGTTCGTGAGTCTGTCTGTTAAGGTCAGTGTCTTGTCTGGTCCTCTGTGTCTATGAGTTTCCTGTTTTATTCTGAAGGTCTCTGTCTTATGTGAGTGTGTTCAGTTTACGTTTCCCCTGTCCCGTCAGCTGTGACTTCTCCCAGGTGTGTTCCTCTCCTGTCTCCCATCCCTTGATTACTGCTGTGTGTATTTAAGCCCTGCGTGTTCTCCTGCCTGTTGCCGGTTCGTCTGCGTTAATCTCCTCCGTCATCCTGAGTGGTTTCCCTGCGTCTCTCTGTCCTTCACCCCATTTGGTTATCATTTCAGGTTTGCTCTTTAGTCTTCCCAGTTTAGGGTTCCTCAGTTGCTTCTCATACGCCCGCTGCCTGTTGGTGTCATTTTGCCACTTTGAAAATAAACACTCACTCATATCATCCATCCTTTGCCTGCGTTTTGGGTCCTTTAATAATTCCACACGGCTCATCCTACGAGCCGTGACAGAATGGGTTAAATGCCAAGAGGGATTTCCCCACGGGGATCAATAAAGTACAGATTACACAGGAATTTGATGATGCAGTGCTGACACGGCCCTCGGTCTGACACGAAAGATACAAATGTTGTTTCTGTGTTTGTGTCCATCATCTGCCACAGTCAGACATGACAATAACTCATCATTAAATGCAGAGGTGCATAAACACACAGTGAGTGAAGAAGAAACACCCAGGCATCATGGGAATCCCCCCGCATTAAAAGAGAAGTGCATTTCATTAATGCCAAAAAGGGAAACACACCATTTTGATAATGAAATAAGGCACAACTGGAACATATAATGAAATATAAAACAGTGAACAGGCCTGTAGGGATCAGTCCATGTAGGTTCTCAGTTATCCAGTAGGAAATTAAGACACTTATATCCAAATTTCCTAATCCTTCAGAGGCACTTAGTGTGTCTCAGAAGGATAACAGAAAACCAGACTGGGCTCAGTTAAATCACAATTTACACCAGTAATGAGGGAAACAGATACAGCCATGAAAAAAATTACTAAAATCAGGGCTTAAAGGGGCTGCTTAGGCTAACGCCATGTTTTCAGATCACCTCAGATTGCCCAGAACTCTCGCTGAGTAGGTGCTAAAAAAGTACCTGTACGTAATGGGACATAAGGTGTACGTAAGGTACTAGTACATAATGGAAAACCCTGAAAACTGAGTCAATCTGCGCCGAGCTGACCCAAGTAGGCACTAATCAGAAAAGTGCTTTTAGATTCTATTCTTACATTTAAAAACCATATGAAATACTACAGAGCTCATTGTAAACACATTAGGAAACTGATGAAGCATCTAACCCTTTGTTCAAAGCAATGTCAATTCACGACGGTCACAGGCAAACAAGACTCATCAGGTCACTCCACAAACAGGCTGGACAGAAAATCATATCATTATTGTTCACAACATGATAAGTTATGTTTTGGTAATAGAGTTATGTATTAAGAGATACAGTTTGCATACAAGCTTATACATAATACTGAGTGTGTGTGTGTGTGTGTGTGTGTGTGTGTGTGTGTGTGTGTGTGTGTGTGTGTTTTGCTGACTCATTTTAAATGTATCTTACTGTTTTTTACAAAAAAAAGTACTACACTTTTACAAAGTATAAAATTTTAAATAAATAATAGACCTGGTCCAGCCCTAACACAAGGAAAGTTTGAAGCCTAATCTTGAAAGTAGAGATAGTGTCTGTCTCCTGAATCCAAACTGGAAGCTGGTTCCACAGAAGAGGGGCCTGAAAACTGAAGGCTCTGCCTCCCATTCTACTTTTAAATACTCTAGGAAGAACAAGTAGGCCTGCAGAGCGAGAGCGAAGTGCTCTAATAGGGTGATATGGTACTACAAGGTCATTAAGATAAGATGGGGCCTGATTATTTAAGACTTTAAAACTGACCAGCACATTTATAACATCAAAAGACGGCCTTGTGCTGCTACAGACATTAGTAAATCTAACCCTGGATGTTATATTATATTTCACAGAAAAGTCAGTGAAATATAAGGTTGAAATTAAACCTTATATTTCACTGACTTTTCTGGTATAAATTACCTCCAGAAAACAATGTTGTAGGGAAGTTAGACGGAGGTTTTGTAGTCCATCTTCTGCAAACTGTAGTGTGAGCACTTCAAACATCCAATGTCACATCATGAAGGAAAAACAAACATGAGGTCATTCCTGTCCTCAGCATCATCTCTTTTCCTTGACCTCAGTGACATTTTTATCTAGGTCAAAGAAAGCAGGTTAGGAATAGGAATGTGACGGTGAACCTGCAGGGCGTCCACAGCCAGCAGTTGTGTGAAACATCACAGTAACGTTGTGTGTCTCAGTGTAGTTTGCAGTGAGAAGGGAGGTATGGGTCTGTTGATGTCGAGCTGTTCTTTGTGTCCAGATGCCATGGCTATGTGGCGACGCCACCATGATGGAGATGATTGAGAAAAAGAGAGTTTTATGTCGAGAGATCAAAGCTCGTCAGCGGCCAGATAAGAATCTGTGCAAACAGGACAGTATGCCCATCTTGCCCAGCTGGAAGAGGAAGCAGCCACCGCCATACTCGGCCTCGCCCACTGCCGCTGGCCATGCTGCCACCGTGTTCTGGGACACCGCCATCTGAAAGACAAATACTCGCGCCATGAAACACCCAGAACAGTGTTGTGTAAAACGGAGAAACACAGCAATGATGATCATGATGAGGTTCCACCGTGCACTGAATGCTTGAATGTGATGAAAGATGCTTTTCCTTCCTTGTTTCACGAGAGCAAGAGCAGAGCCACTGCTGAAAGTCATCTGACTAAACTTCTTTCTTCCCTTCTGAGCATCTTACTTTTTTACATGAATTCAAGTTATACTGAATCTAATAGTCATGAAAGAGCAAACGTTCTTCAGTTACATACAAAAACTAACAGGTGGACCTGCTCCTCCATGTGGTATGTTTGTCATTTAAAGAAAGAACATACCACAGTAAAGCTGCAGATGTCCTGATGTGTGCAGGTCCGTTCACCATCAGAAGAATAATCAGAGAAATCGGTCAATCTGTGCAGAGGGCAGTAATGTTCACACAGAGCCCTCTAGGAAGGAAGTTTCACCTCCAGGAAAAGGCACTGTCCAAATCAGCGTCTTCACAGAGAAAAGGGGTGTGGTTTCCCAGTGATCTAGATATTGATTAGCCAATCTGTTTCCTTGCATGGGTTAAGCAGGAAGTTGCCCCTGAGGTTACCTGATAAGCAGCTCCCCCCCCCCACACACACACAAACTCTCACACACACACTCATGCGGGTGTTCTCCTGCCATCCAATCAGAGTCTAGAAGGGCGTGGTCATTCGGGTGTAGCAGAGCTTTCTGTCGTCTTTCTACTCGTTATTTTTCTATCTGTAAAAGACTGATGGTTTTTTTTAAGTCTGACAGTTGTGTAGCAGAAAAAAGTCATTTATAAAGTAACAAAAAGGCTGAAAATGTTGCTTAATCGTGTTTTTATATTTAAAAAATTAAAGGCTTGCTCATCTGTGTGTGAAAGAATGACGTGACCGTGTTTTATATGGAAAACACTTTTATTCAGATGAGAAAAGCTATTTTGAAAAGAGAATATTTTGACAGGTTGTTTGTTCGTCTGCTCTCATCAGCTGCCCCGACTGTCATCAACAACAGGGAGAGACAGCTTTGTCAGGGTCAAAGGTCACTCCTTTGGGGGCAGTAGATGATGATGACGGTCTGCAGAAAGCTTTCACTTGATGAATGCAGTTTATTGATCATTGGTGAATGAGCTGATTGATTATCATGATGTCAAATCAAAGCACTGAAGCAAAGCATTATGGGATATCAGATAAATGTAAATCAGCCTCAAGCCACGTGGCATCTGACTACAGACAAGATGGAGGACAGGAAATCATGTGACATCAGCAGCACCCGGCATTTGAAGTCACAGCAACCTCGCTCTTGTGTAACAGAGGAGCATCGCAGCCGGGGTTATAATCGAGTCATGTGACGTCTCCACCTCAGCTGATTCTACAAACATCAAAGTTTGACAGGAATTATGAGGCCCGTTCCTCCTCATCGTGCACACCCCGCCTACTCGGCCACGTGTAAACGACCGCACGTGTCTTCCAATTCTGAGGTCACGTGACTTCCTGTCTGCCACAGACGTTGACCATCTTGTCCACAGATGTTCTCGAAGCCATGGGGAGATTTCATATTTGGATATGCACACAAACTCTCACACTCGCTGTGATCAACACAGAGTGTGATCATGTCATCTATAGCGTCCTTGTTAACGATTTGATGCTTTTTGTTCCTGTAATCAACCAAGTGCACTTCAGTTTGTAAAAGTCGATATTAAAATAAAACTTTATTAACTTGTCCTGAGAAATATTAAGATTAATCAATGAACAGGATCAGTGTCTGTGAAACATAAGACTGATCGTTCCCTCAGACTGTCAGAGAAATGTTTAAATCATTGTTCCCACCGCGCTCGGTGTCACTGAACGTTACACAGCTGAACCACAGCAGAGTGCAGGACAGATTCTACTGCGATCCCATGATGCTGAACGCAGCTGTGCAGCCAGGTAACAACGTGATGATGATGATGATGATGTCCATTCCCACAAAGACTTCCTGAGCTTGCTCAGTTTGTCTTCCTCCTTTCCTCTGTGCCAGAGCGTGAGCAGCCGTAGCACAGGCCGGTCAGAGAGAGGGACCAACATGTAATCAGTACATCATTACTGTATCACTGAAAGATGACGGTACTGTATGTAAGGTAATTACATACATGTAATGTCATGTTGACCACTGCACTGAGGGAACAGTCACATGACCTGAGAGTGTCACATGACTCCTCCATGCAACACGAAAAAATAAAATATTTTATTCTTCAAATGACACCTGGCTTAAGGCTCGGGATGATGATGTAAAGGTCAGTCACATAAAAATCAGGTCATTTTGTCCACATGATGGCGCTGTTTCACTCTCATTCGTGTACTTCACCTGTGGGCAGGTGTCTCTGTGACTGAGCGGAGTGCTGGCACTGAATCAGGGTCCTGCTCCAGAAAGCAGCTTCAGTTAAACTCTGAGTTCGTTACTGTGGCAACAGACTCTGTGAACTTCACCTTTTCACTGGCAGGTGTTCTCTCTGACTCCGCCCTGAGTCCTGCAGCCCAACCATTTAACTGACCTTCCATTTCGTAGAATAGCTGTCAGAGATCAGAGTGAAGTTCGTACAAACACTTATTTTTCACTGTAACCTCTGACCTTAACACATTCTCAGTGGGTATGCCAGACAGCAGGGAGTCCACAGCACTCACTCTGCAGGATGGATCCAAATTGGATCAGGAGCACAGATTCAGAGCGGATCAGACCGAGGTTCGGCTCTGTTTTGGAACTGTGTTCCCGATTTAAATGTCTCCTCCTGAAATGTTTGAACCGTGTCTGAGCGGCATGCAGACAGCTCTATAACAGATGCTGTGGGCAAACTTGCTCCGATTGTTGGATTTAAGATCAAAGGTCACATCAGGATTCAGCTGATCTAAATCAAACTTTATTTAGTCTGTGACGATGACAGAGTGCTCTTTGTTGACTCTTTGCCCTGGTCTGTCAGGCTGAACATACTCAGAGCTGATTGGACCAGCTCGAATCTTCTGGAACAGGAAGTTCAGGGTTTGCTGAAGCCGCTTCCTGGATCAGGGTCCAGGTGAACGAGTTCAGAGTCTGTGTTTATTTTTATTGACTGTTGTGACACTGTGATGAAAATAAATCAGATTTTTAATGAACACACTTTTGCCATTTTTATCATTAAACTGGAGTCAAATAGTTTAGCACTGTGGATTCAGATTCATGGTTTTACTGGGTCAAAGCAAAGAATGCTGAGTAAAACGTTAGTGACTGTCTGTTTTCAGACATAAGTTTTCACTTAAACTGTGATTCTGATTTTAAATAAACTTAGCAAGAATACGTCCAGCGTGTTACAGACAGAAATATATCTCCCTCTGGAATCCAGCAGAATTTTATTACTCTGTTGGGGAGGTCGCCTGGTTCCAGCACCACAACACCAGCTCACCTTAAATGCAAATAAGGTGAGCTGCTCCCTTTACAGGTCGCCACAATGGATCATCCTCATCTTTCTCACCAACCCTCTGCATGTTCTCTTTCACTACATCCATGAACCCTCTCTGAGGTCTTCTTCCTCCCTTCTGCCTGAACTCATCCATTCTCCACATCCTGTCAGCTCTGTCTCTGCCAATCGATACAAGTTCTCATCTCGTTGGTGTCCAGCCTCACATACAGCTCACTTTAAGCCTTTTAGTTCTCCTTTGAAATCTCTCTTATCTGCACACCTAGCCTCTTAGTACTCCTGCCTACTTTCTTAATCTCCCTTTCTCATTTTTCATTTGATAACCTCTTCCTTTGAATACTTTCCAAAATCGCACCTGATATGGGGGCAAAGATGGAGGAAGCTATGGATGTGTTGCACAGAAACATATCATTATTCTGGAGACATGTGAAAGAAGAGATTTAGTGTCGACTCAGCTGTCGGTAAGAGCGGCAGGTTCCACTTTGCAGACATGCTGCTGTGGGAGGACTGGGAGGAGGCTGTGGCCTCACACTGAACAAGCGAGGCGAGCTGGGAAACGGTTGGAGACGATCTGAGGTGATGACAGATGAACCATTTTGTTTAAAAAAATTATTACTGGGCCAATAGAGCTCTATTAAACGTCACCTGTCACTGAGCTAGTCCTAGGTTTTTCGGTACTTAACTCCTATGTTAAACTTAAAAATGTTGTTCGGCTCATTAAACATTCAGGGTTGAGCGACACATCAGGATGTCACATTTTGGACTGACCAATGGGGAGACAGGTTTTGTTTTTCAGCATTTGCCACATTCACTCATTTCGCTTCACTGTGATTTAGACTGCAGCTCATTACCAGTTAAACTCTCAGATTTCCATAAGCAGGTGCCTCTTTAATGGAAATGAATATACAAACATAACTTTACTCCTCACAGTACAACAACAGGTACATCGACTGGGTAAAAAGTCTGTGGATGAATGGAGATCCATTTTACAGATGAGGAGGATGTGACTTGTTACCTGTAAGAAGTTCAACATCAGATACGCTGACGGAACTATAAAAGTGTCCCTTTGAGATCAAAGATAAAGAAGATATTGTGCTCTCTAAGGTCTCCTCTGGACTGACACAGCTCCGCAGAGCAGGAATTGACTTTTGTGACACAAACAAGGCGATCAGAGCTATTTTGTCCTAACCCTGTTATATTCTTAAAGAATTTAAGAACGAGAAGATTAGGGTTATACAAAGAAAATATATTTCTCTTCCCCTTTCACCTAAAGTAAAAAAAGTAAACATCAAAATAATAAATACGATTTTTATAAGATTGAAATTTAATCTGAATACATGTGTATTCTGTGAAAACAACACTGAAAGCCTGCATCACGTGTTTTTTCACTGTGAATGGGTTCAAGCTTTTTGGAACGGCACGTGGCGCTGCATGCAGTCCAGGGCGACTCAATCGTCGGGATAGTTATTGACAATAAAATCTGCATTCTGTTTCCAGGACAGTGCTGTTATGAGGGATATCTTTTTATCCATAAATGTAGATGCTGTGAAGCTTAACTGTGTATGAAAAGATGGCTGAATGAAAAACTCCCGACTGCTCTTTCTACTTTTCTTCTTTTGACATACAGTAAAGGACTTTTTCTCTTCGCACTTTGTGTTGACCTTTGTTACACTGTAACAGTTTTTTCTTTTTTATAATCTTTCAGGCTCAACCTTGTGGACATGTTTCTTTAATCATTGTTGGACTGATGTTCATAAATACATTCAGTATGATAACATCGTTTTTTGGATAAATTCCACCTGACGTTTTAAAATGTACGTCTTTTATGTCAGGATGAATTGGAAATGATTTTTTTTTTCATTTTCTCATTTTTCTGGTGACGTCTCCGCAGACGCTCTGGGTGCGCACGCTCAGTTAATTTGTTGAGCGCTTCACCTTTCCTCCAGCAGGTGGCGGTCCTACCACGAAGGAGAAGAAGACAGATTCGCCTTCTGACCCGGAAGTAACCATCGCGTCAGACCGCCATGTTGGTAGCAAAGAGAGCGGGGAATCATCCCGCGGAGAGCGTATTCGTCTGACCTCTGACCCGGGCCGGCTGACCCGAACCCTCCTCGGTCGGTTCGTCCTCCGAAAACGTGTGCGCGCGGACCGGCACGGGACAAAGACAACATGGCAGCCCTGAGCACGTTCTCTTCGCAGGTGGAGCTGATCATGGAGGTAGCCGTGGGGAGCGCTGTGCACGAGTTGGGGAGGGAGGGCGCGCGAGCGGAGCACGGCCAGGTGAGGAGCTCAGGTGAAGATTATGTGAGAGCAAAATCCGCCGTCACTTCCGGTTTCGCGTTAAAAACATGCTACAGAAGGGATGAAAGGTAAAAAAAAAACTAAAAAAAAACGTTTTGGCCCCGCCCACTGACACGCAGGAGACGCCTGGAGGCAGGTGTTTGATCTTTGACCCAGGTATATGCAGCTCTGAAGTGCGCATGCCTTCAGGTTTGTCCAGAAGTGTGGTGCGCGCGCATGGTTTAGCTGTAACTGCTCACATGACCAAAGTTTACGTAAACAGATCTGTTCGCAGCCTCATCTTCACCTGCCGCAGGTGGTATGACGTCATCATCCTCTACTTAACCTAAACAGAAGCTTAAGGTTAACCAGCATCAACAGAGGAGAAAACAGCAGCACCTAAACCTTAAAGGTGCAGCCTCGCTAACCACCCTCATTAGAAATGAGGCCAAGCATCACGGTGCCATCTGTAAACAGCTGGGGCTGCAGTCACTGGGCTCAGCGCACAGCTTTGGGGGGAACCTGTGTTTAGGAAGGCCTGGAAATGCCTTTTGTTGTCATTGTGCATGCACCAACTGTCCACGGAATAAAAAGATAAATAAAAGCAGAGAAAATCTGTGAATGACATCGTCACATGACTGAGCGTGCAGGTGATTGTGAAGAGCTGTGGAAACGGCGTCCTCGGTGAAGCGGTTCCAAGTCAGGCTGGATGGTTTCGGTGTTTGTCTCAGCACTGTCGGTGTTCGTGCCACAGGCCGACAGTCAGTCAGGCATTCGCACTGAAAACATGCTGCATGTCATGGAGAACACTCGCTGTGAGCATCAGTCAGTCTCCAAGAGAGTCAGCATGTTGTGACTTGAGGGTGAACTCCTCAGGCGGATGTGGGCGGGGCCTGTCTACAGGTTGTGTAATCAGAAATCAGTTACGCTCGGGTCCTCAGATCAGATGTTTTACCTGTTCCACCTGTGCATCTATCATGTCACCCATGCGTCTGTGCTGCAGGCTCACCTGTCCACCGTGCTGGGGGGCGTGGCCAGAGAGGCAGTCCGTAAAATCTGCAGAGTCTTCAGGGAGCTGTATGCAAGCGTAGAGGCGGAAAATGAAGCTCTCAGGGCAGAACTGAGTTGCCTCGAAAACACACCCGGCGCTTCGAGGATGGCCAAATCGGCGGTGAAGTTCAGCCCGGCAGGTGAGACCCAGGGTCAAAGGTCGAACAGTCATTCAGCTCAAAAGCCCGGGTTAAAGTCTCACAGGAAACTCATTTGGTTTCTCCTGCAGATGCACCCACCCTGTCTCTGGATGTCCAATCAGCTGCTGCCACTGCTGCTGTGGCTGTGGTCATCCTCAGCCCGCCGGTGCACGCACCAGTCACAGGCCAAAACAATCTGACCGCACTGCAGAATGGTGCTGTGAGTGTTTTGGACATGACGCACTTCTCTGCAGATCCTCAGGTGTCACGTGATATGATCCAGCCTGCAGATGTGACATCACTTCCTGACTGTGAGGATCAGCCGGCCGCTGAGCTTCCAGGTGATGAAACCCACGAAGAGCAGTGTGACGCTGTGAGTGATGACAGCTGCTTCAAACTGGTTGATTGACTGGTTGATGGTTCTGTATGTGGTGACCAATAATACCATTGCGTTTTCCAGGCAGCAGAGACGAAGTCTGAACCTGCAGAACAGAAACATGATGATCAGCAGGTGCCCGGGGGTCCGACAGGTGAGAGCTCTGCCTCCCATCTACTTTTAAATACTGTGCGAACCACAGCTGAGCCTGTGGTGTGAGAGCGATGTGCTCTAATGGCGTGATACGCTACATTAAGATGAGATGGGGCCTGATTATTCAAGACCTAGTACGTGAGGATCTTGATGAGGTCGTCCTTCAGAACAGCTGATGGTCCATTAATCAGTCGCTTCTGTTTGTCAAACCTGCAGCGTCTCTGACTTCCTGTCTGTCTTACTGTTCAGGTGTGAGCGAGGAGCAGCAGAAGGAGCAGGAGAGGAGGCGGAGGAGGGAGCTGTACAAGGAGAAGAGGTTTTTCTGCGAGCTGTGTGACAAAGGCTTCCATCAGAAGCACCAGCTGCTGAAGCACGCCGCGTGCCACCTGAAGCCGTTCCCCTGCAGCTCCTGCGACAAAGGTTTCTACAAAGCGCAGACGCTGCAGCGCCACCTGCTCGCCCACCGTCTCCGCGAGGCGCAGGAGAGCGACCCAGACAAGCTGTTGCGCTGTGACCAATGCGACAGGAAGTTCAGGCTGCCACGTCAGCTTCGAGCGCACCAGGCCTGTCACCGGCTTGAGAAAACACCACTCAAGTGCTACGCATGTGACCGCACCTTTACCTCCAGTGGGGCACTGCGATACCACGAGGTGTCGCACGCCAAAGTCAAGCCCTTCATGTGCGACGTCTGCGGAAAGAGCTTTACGCGCAAGAAGAGCCTGCGGGAGCACCAGACCGTGCACACCGGGGCACGGCCGTACTCCTGCCAGACCTGCGCCAAGAGCTTCTCCACCGCCAGCAACCTGCGCGTGCACAAAAGGTCGCACTCCGAGGAACGCCCGTACAAGTGCGACGAGTGTGACAAGGCATTCAAGTGCCGGATGGGGCTGCTGCAGCACCGTGTGGTCCACTCGGGAGAGAAACCCTTTACTTGTGCCACCTGTGGCCTGAGCTTCGGCCTCAAATACAACTTCCAGAGACACCTGAGGCTACACAGCGGGGAGAAGCCCTTCAGGTACGAGGCCCCGAACGATAACGTATATTTTCTGGGTCTCAGCGAGTCTGTTTCGGTATTTGACAGAAATCTCTGCTTTTTATTGACTCAACTCACAACATCTGACAAAAAAACACACCTGAACGATCCAGGGTCACATACACGCGCTGCTCCAGGGCGCACTCTGACCCTCGGGCGAAACGCTCGCCTGTGTCTCTTAACGCACCTGAGTGAGGTGTACAGGTGAACAGCATCAGCGCGGTCCTTAGCAGGAAGACTAGACTTATGCGACTGCAGGTGAACTGATTAACTAAGGTGATCGTGGATTTTATGAGTGCTTCAATGTAACGTCAAACATGAAGCAGAGGGGGGGTTGTTTGCTGACATCCACCAGTGAACCGCCAACAGAGCGCGGCACGGCGCTGCAGGCAGACACGAGAAATACCAGCGTCAGCTTTCCTGTTCATTCGGTTCAGTTCAGGTTTATTTATATGGGCCAACTTCGCAGTGATTAACACTGCACAGTAAAAGCCCTACAGCACTACAGACGGCCCTGAGCACTCGGTGAACACTGCTTTGTGTTGTGTGCTGATCACTCAAAACATCAAGATCGTGTTGATTTCTGTGAGTTGCGTCTTCTTTAACCTCTGACCCTTCCTCACCTGTCCTTCCTTCCTCAGGTGTGATCAGTGTGGCGAAGGCTTCACAGGGACCTGGGCTCTGAAGACTCACATGCTTGTTCACGGCGTGGCAAAGCCGTTCATGTGCGACCTGTGCGGAAAGACGTTCTTCTACAACTGCCAGCTGCAGAAGCACCAGCAGCTGGTTCACGGCAGCGGTGGCGATCGGGGAAAGTCCGGCGGGGAGGCGGGCAGGCGGCGGTCCACCGGAGTCAAACCGTTCAGCTGTAAAGTCTGTCCAAAGAGCTTCAGCAGCAGCAGCTCGCTGCGCACGCACGAGAAGAGCCACGCCCAAAACAAAGAGTTCACCTGCGACACATGTGGGAAAGCCTTCCACCTGCGTCACCTGTACCTGTACCACCTGAGGCAGCACAGCGGCGACCGGCCACACGTCTGCGCTGTCTGTCACAAAGGCTTCCTGCTGGTATCGCAGCTGAAGCAGCACGAGCTTCTGCACACAGGTGTCAAACCTCACCGCTGCGAGCACTGCGGCAAAGAGTTCAGGACGCCTCAGAACTACCACCGCCACCTGCTGGTGCACACCGGCGAGAAGCCGTACGAGTGCGCTGTGTGTGGCCGGAAGTTCCGCCAGTCCAACCAGCTGAAGTCTCACATGCAGATCCACACCGGTGTCAAGCTGTACTCGTGCGAACGCTGTGGGCGGGGCTTCTCCGACTCACGCCAGCTCAAGAAACACCGCTGTGGAGACAGCGAGCACGACTCGCGCGATTCTGCCAGCAAGCACAGGAAGCAGACGGACGCGTTCCCATGGACGCACGAATTCACGGCACAGTGACACAGAAACAGGCCAGCGGGAAAACCCAGACAATTCCCGCTGAGTCCACCCCCCGCGACTGTGTCCGGCACATCAACATCAAATTGTGTTTAGGGAGTGTGTCCATCCACCTCTTGAAGCCGGCATTGATTGGCTGGTTTGTTCCTTTGGCGTTTCTGTTTTTTTTTATCCCCTGTTAAAGTCAGCGACACAGAAAATGTTTGATCTCTGCTGCAAAACCACCTCGCACACTCCCCTGATGCCCCCGCATGTCTCGGGTTGAAATCTAAAACAAAGGTAAAGAGTAGCTGGGCCCTGACAGCATCTCCAGCCTTAGGAGGTAAAATGACAACTCTTCTAAATGGACTTTGACTCTCACCTGGCATCTCACCTGGTCGTGGTGATTTAAGTTCAGCTGACAAAATCAAACAGACCTTGACCTCAGTCAGTGACAGAAGAGGAATCAGATGAAAGCAGCTCTAATAAACATTTAGTTTCTGTTTCATCTGTGAAAAAATGACTTTGCTGTGTTTCAGTGTGTAGAATAAAACTCCTCCTCCTTTGACTGACGAGCTTTTATTGGATGTGCTGCTCCAGCTTCAAAATGATTTTTCTGCCCTCGATGAACGTGAAGTAATAATTCAGATTAAAATGCAGCTGCAATGTGTCAAAGGTAATGTCTACCAATCAAATACATTTTGTCCATTAAATTCAATGTGCAGACTTATGTAGCTAAAGCTAAAAATTACATGTGATTAGTTGAAGTCACATTGAGTGTACGAGCAGAGTCTTCATCCAGGAAGTAGGTTCAAATCAGACAGCTGCACTGATATTAAGCACATACGTGATTAATATCAGTGCAGCTCTTATGCAACGATTCTCTATAGCAACAGGTAAGTAAAGAGCGGAACTCCCATTTAAATCCATGAACGTGATGTTGATCTACAAACATCAGAAGAGAGACCAGCTTTAATCAGACATTTATCTAGCTTTCATTTTCAGATGAAGCTCAGTAGTGCGAGACAAATGATGAAGCTCAGATTTGACCTTTTGATTTAATGTTTATAGGTAATGATCAGCTGACAGGATGCAGACGCTAAAAATAAATAAAGGGGAGACAGTGTGGACATGTCTGCAGCAGTTAGTACCTACATTTCAACATATCTGAAGATGAAATAGAAGAACGTGCTATGGAGACTGCATTTAGAACCTGTTAGAGTGCTGAACAATCACAGGACTGTGGCTGTGGAGGCTGAGTGCACTGACCTCACTGTCATATTCAAAAAAACAGTTTGAGATGAGCTGTGTGATCGTGCTGAAAGCAGCATCAGGAAATGATATACTGTGGTCATAAACCCACAGACGTGGTCAGCAATAACACTCAGGTAGGCTGTGGAGTTCAATGATGTTCAGCTGGTACTGGAAATCTGCCCTATACCATCACATCAGCAGCAGTCTGAGCACTGGCGCAGGCAGGGTGGATCCATGCTTTCATCTTTACACCAAACATTTAAATTTTGCTGCAGAAATCATGATCAGATCGGAAAACATTTTTTCATTTTGTGGTCCAATTTTGGTGAGTCTGGGAACTGTAGCCTCAGTTTCCTGTTCAGGTGTTGTAGGGATTGCAGCCAATCGTCTTCTCGGAGGAGCGGCTTCACTCTGCTTTGGTCCTTGGCAGAGACAGCAGCTTACCAGGTGGTAGTGATGGCCAAATGAAGCTTTCTGAAGCTTGTATTGAAAAACGGTTCATTACTCGAAGCTTTTCAACACAGTCCTCTCTGGTGACATCTGGTGGCCAAAAATATGAAGAGCAGCTTGAATCCACAAAATAAAACCAACTGCTTCATTATGATTGCTCACTCGACAGAGTGGAGTTCTGCCTGATATTGGGCCGCCGCTGTGTTGCTTTGAACGTCTATTTTGGGGGGTTAAAAAAATGTGATTTATTTGTTTAATAAATAGTTTTGACCAGTAAACTCTCCTTGTTTAAACATGCACCATGGTGTGGTCTTTCTTTGCTTGTGATGTCTTGATGTTGGTAAATACAATAATTGAAAAATACCACGTTACATATAATATACATATTATAATGCTGTGAGGTCCTGCCTCCATGCACTTATGAAATTAATCGCAAGATGGGTGTATTTATCAGTAATATTATATTAGGGAAATTTTCCTATACATATTTCTGACCTGGGGGTAGAACTGATTGTGAAATGGAAAATGCTTATGAACTTGCGAATTAAAAACATGATGCATTTAAGGTAGCCCTTTTTCATTTTTATTTAAGAAGAAAATTAGTTCCACTGTGCGATGGCCGATCTCCTTTTCGTGGAGATAATTTCTTCTGCATTAAGGAAAATCCCTTCACATGGCACAGAGGAGGCTGGAGTGCAGAGAAACTGGTAGAGATGCAGTTATACAGTCTACCCCACAAACTATCAGCTAAAGAGAATAAATAAATTAAATTGCTGCACATTTTGCAGACTAACATTTTAAGATTAATTAAACAATAAAAAATATATATTTTTTAATATTAAATGTAACGAGTCAAATTGAAGTTTTTCTAAAGTTATTTGATGATATTTATATTATGAAAAACGGATTTTTGACATTTTAAGTTTTTCCCGTTGTCAGATAAAATAAACACGCACAAAACAAAAGCAAACAGCCAGAACACAAAGCTGGAAAACCCACCTGATCGACCAAAATCAACTCAAAATACTCCCACACAACAGAACCTCCTCTATTCCTCGCTGGCTCCAAATCTCTCAGTAGAAATATCAGTGGTTCGCTATCTGTCACCATCAAACACTCCACAAATCCCGCGAATGATTCGCTTCCTTATGAACCATTGAATCAGACACCGAAGCAGTCACGCTCTAAATGAAGCTTCGGACGTCACCGATCACGTGACTCTGGGCAAACGAATCAAGCTTCGACACAGTGACACACGCACCGGAGCGTCAGCTTCAAGCGAGCCATCACTACCAGGTGGTAACAGAGAAAGTAAGGACAGATTCAATGATGATGGAGTAAAAAGGTGTTGGCCAGAGGGGCCGATGGCGCGATATGGCAGCCTCGCTTCTGTCAGTCTGCCCCAGGGCAGCTGTGGCTACAACTGTAGCTGCCTCCACCAGTGTATGAATGTGAGAGTGAATGAATAGTGGTATTGTAAAGCGCTTTGGGTGCCTTGAAAAGCGCTATATAAATCCAATCCATCATTATTATTATTATTATTAAAGAATATTCTACCTTACAGAGGGCAGGATGGTCATGTTTGTGTCATTTAATCAACACCACTGAGTCATTCTAACTGTCAGAATCCTCGAAACACAGGCTGAGGAGGAGCGGCAGCAATCTTCCACTCCGAGCTCATTAACCAGCCATAGACCCAGACAGAAAGCCTGACTGGCTCCTGCATTTCAGCAACTCGTCTTTACAGCAGTGGTGGGAGTAGATTTACTACTTAACATCTTAAGTATCATACATTAACTGCAATACTTGTGTGGTTTTAGTACTAAAGACTGCCCAAAACAATTAATGGCTGCCCTCTGATACCCCTTGGGACCATCGCCAGGTCCATCACAGCTGACCCCTCGCACCCTGCTCACCACCTGACGGCACTCAGGTCAGTCTGGTCCCACACCTGCAGACTCACAAACAGCTTATTCACCTGGGCCATTCAAACTGTAAACAAACACTCCTCTTGTCTGTAATTAATTACTGATGTCTTACTTATTATATTTTTATTCCATGCACAGTCGGTGTGGAGCACCCACACTTGCAATGACAAAAAAGGCTATTCTATCATGGGTTCGCTGCGGTATCTCTGGTTTGTGTACGTTATTTACAGTAAACCGCTGAGCTTGTAGAGCTGTGAACAGCAGGGGGCGCTCCGTGAGAATTGGGTTAATCCACGAAGAAGAAGAAGACGAAAGCGACGAGAGAGGGAGGGAAAATTGTTTGGTCCAAAGCGCATGCGCATTGTGCCAACAGCCTGTTCACGCGGGTGTTCAGTGCTAGCTGGTTAGCTGCAGTAAAGTCGGTTAAACTCCGGCAAACTCAGACAGTCTTCGTGCAACCGTTGGTTTCAGGTAAAGCGTGGCAGTTTCCCATGAGCCCCGTTTGTTTCCGGGGTGAAAAAATAAGTTTGGCGCTGTTTTTTCCGCGGTTTAATCCGCCAACGAACCGCTGCTAGTTCGGATATAACACGAAGCTAACGTCAGCGTCAACGGAAGCTTTAAACGGCCCGGCTGCTCAGGTGAGTCCAAGTAATCGTGACGGCATACTTCCGAAACACAGACACCTGAGCTAGCTTAACTTTGACCCCGTTAGGTGCTGTTGTAGGAATGGATTGTTTACTGGCTCGCGGACCTTGGGGTCAGAGGTCAGCAGCGGGCTCTAGCTGCCACAGGGGGGAGTATTGAGCAGTAATCGAGTACGTTTCCTTTGACAGCTCAATCCTGGAGAGAGGAAGTACAGTACTACCTGTCTCACTGAGTTCCTCTTTGTTTAGGTCCTTCCTTGCTGAGCTGTAACGTCTAAGAGGAGGAGGAAGATGTCTCCGGCGTCAGAGGTTGAGGGCTCGGACGTAGGGGGGCGGGGCCAGGAGACTACGCTGTCCAAAGAAGACTGTCTGTGTCCCGTCTGCCTCGAGGTCTTCATGGAGCCCGTCACACTGCCCTGCACACACACCTTCTGCAAGGTAACACGCACACACAATGAGTGCGTGTAGCTCAGGTGTGTTAAGTTACCTGCACGACCAGCAGGTGTGTGCACAGACAGGTTAGGGGGTGTGCGTGCGTGTGTCGCAGTAGTCAGGACCTTTTTTGTGTGTGTGTTTCCATTTTGTCCTTGAATGACATCATCAGGCTTATTCATTTCCTGTGACTGAAGACGTGGTTTTAAATAAAGTGAATTATAACTGACCCGATGAGAGCTTCAGCTCCTTCTGCTTCAGTTCCACCAGTCACACACCTGCATTCTAACCTTAACAGGCCAACAGCAGCCAATTAAATGGCCAATCAGTGACTGGACTGATGGCGTTTAGCCTCCTGAGCTGATCTTCATGTCAGAGGTCAAAGGTCTGCTGGATGCCAGCACCTTCAGCCTGACCTCACACATTACAGTCATATGACTTCTCCTCAGGGCGCTCCGGCAGAACTGGGCCTGACTGTGTGTGTACCTGTGCAGGTGTGCTTCCTGGAGTCGGTGGATAAAGCCACGCTGTGCTGTCCCATGTGCAGGAAGAGGGTTTCCACCTGGGCTAGGTTACACAGCAGGAACAACACGCTAGTGAACGAAACACTGTGGAGGCGGATCCAAACCTGCTTCCCCCGACAGTGCGAGCATCGCCTCAGCGGGCAGGGTGAGGCCGAGGACCCCCACTCAGGTAACGCGGACACAAATCTTTGGCTCAAAACTGCAGTTTGTGAGGGGCAGCCAATCAGAAAAGGTACTGCTTTTGTAAAGGGTGAGGGGCAAACAGCATGTTTGACGGAAGCTCAGAAAAAGAAGGATTACTCTGAAATGTGAACTATGCAGAGCTGCTTTCTTATAGGTCAATGTGATGTTGAACCCTGTGTGTGTGTGTGTGTGTGTGTGTGCGCGCGCATGGGCAGCATTGGTGTGTTTCCGCAGAGTTAGTGAACCTGGAGAGCTGAGGCAAGAGTATGAGGACCAGATCACCAAAGTGAGTTCAAGACACACACAGTCTTTTGCTCTGGATGTGTGAGGATGTGCAGAAGCCTCAGTGTTACACAAGAACCCCAGGGACTTAATTTGGACTCCATAGAAATGAATGTAAAACCACTAATACGGCACACCTGGCTGTTTACAGGCATTGTGACGTCAAGGCTGCTCTAATGTGGGCCAAAGCTGATCAGTAAATATTTAGGGAACTGTAGGAAGTGAAGAGACGAATAATTACTGCTGATGAGCCGGGTCAGAGCTGGCGAAGTGGGCGCGTTGCTGCTGTGCAGGGCAGCAGGGGACGCTGATGAGGGACTACAGGTTTGATGGCGAGGAGATAAAACCCTGTGACTGTTCTACTTTTACAATTATTTTTTTAAATGTGTTTCGTAGCAGCTGTGAGTAGGGCTGCAGCTGCAATACACCCCATGCCCCCCTTTAGATTCACCCCTGTTTGCTTCCACATGTGATAGGATATCTGCCTTCAGTCTCAGTAAGGCTCTGCCTCTTTACGCTTGGTGGTATAAACAGACTCCGCCTCCACGTTAAACCCTGCCAGCATCATCGCTGCTGCTGTTGTGTTTTTGCGGTGTCAGCTTATGTGGTCAGACGTCTTATTCACAGGCTGCTCATAATGTTCATCCTTGGTAATAATATAAGTTATTAAGATGTGTCATTGTGTACCTTTGTTTATGAGTTTATGCTAATGTGTACTTTTACTTTACAATCTCTAATAAATGATCTAAATCACTGATAAAACTAATAAAACTTAAATACTTCAAATCTTGGTTCAAATGAGGAAAAACAAAATTAAATTTAGCAACTTAAGAAACGATCGTTCACCATAAATGCTGTTGTTGAGTGAAAGCTGACCGCTCAGCCATTGGTGGGCGTGACCATAACACATTTGTAGTTATTCTCACCTGTGACTGAAGCTCTCAGCCTGCAGTAGCACCCTCCAGTGGGTTAAACACATTTGTGTAATAAGAATCCACATTCTCCTGTGTGTGCGTCACTGACTTTCACATGTCAGTGCTCTCACTCTGATGTCTCGGCCTAAAGGTCTGAAAAGGTCCTGGAATTTCCTTATAATGTGCACGAGATCTGTTGTGATGATGGCCTTTGGTTTGTGTGTCATCTGACCCAAAGAGGATGCTGATTAGATACTGATGGGTGTAAGGGTCAGTCCGCATCGGACCTCCTGATGAACAGACTTTGGTCATTCAGGTAAATCTCAGGTGTGTCTGTCCTCTCTCAGCTGACCGAGGAGAAGCGGGAGCTGCAGGAGGAGGAGAGGAAGGCCAGTGAGGAGTACATCCAGAGGCTGCTGGCTGAGGAAGAGCAGCTGCTGCGGGATGAGAGGAAGAGGAGGGACGAAGACGAGCGGCTGGCCAGACTGCTCAGTGATCAGCTGGTCAGTGGTTGGTCCACACTGGGAGAGGCTTATAGATACAGATGCCTCACAGAAAATCCCCAATATTTGATTAAAAATCAGAAACTGAAGCGTCTCGGCTTGTTAACCAGTGATCAGTTGGTAGATTCTTTCTCTGAGGAAATTTATCACCCTCTCTTTCCCTCCTCGGCAGAACCCCCCTCCTCTCGAGGACAGGGGTCATGTTGCTGTGACACCACTGAAGAAGAAGAAGGCGGCCTCTGTGGGACACATCGAGAAGTAAGCGACCGTTTTAAAGATCAAGGTCATTGAGAAAGACTGGTTAGAGTCACATGACCTGGAGTGTGTCAAAGTAAACTTTATTGTCATCTCTGCTATATACAGTACAGTATATAGAGACGGCGAGGCTCCGGTTCCATTCAGTGCAAAAAAACAATAAAAATAGGAAGAGAAAGAAGGCTAAAAAGGATCAATAACAGTCTAACTTTACCATTTATAATTCAGATTTAAAGTGGCCTTGAAGTGACCAACGTAGCAGCTTTACAGTTTACAGCATGAGTGATTTAAAGTGATCAACATGAGCAGGAGTGTCCATAGAGCACCATCTGTATTTACAAAGGTAGCAGTATGTGGAGTGCAATAGACTCAGTTAGTGGTTTGTGAGGGTGTGTGTGGTGAGGGGGAGTGGGGCAGCTGGTAGTGAGGTCAGGAGTCTGATGGGAAAAAGCTGTCTCGCAGTCTGGAGGATCGGGCCCAGATGCTGCGATAGTGTCCGCCGGATGGGAGGAGGGAAAAGACTGTGAGGGGTCACGCATGATGCAGGAGGCCTTACTGATGCAGCGTTTGTGAAAGATGTCCTGTAGCAGAGGGAGAGATGTTCCGATGACCTCGGCAGCTGCTCTGACAATCCGTTGTAGCCGGCAGTTTCCAAACCAAATGGGGATGCAGCTCGTCAGCTCTGTGGTGTAGAACATGGTGAGGGTAGGAGGAGGGAGGCTGGCCCGCTTCAGGCGTCTCAGGAAGTGAAGGCGCTGCTGGCCCTTTTTGGTGATGGAGGTGGTGGTGGTGGCTTTTTGGTGTGAAGGAGCAAAAAGCTCTCCAGAGAGTGATCCGTACAGCAGAACGCTGCTGCAGGATTGCTCTCCCCCCGCTTCAGGACACCTACACCAGGAGATGCCGGACTAGAGCAGCGCAGATACTGAAGGACCCGTCCCATCCTGGCAACAAACTGTTCCAACTTCTGCAATCTGGTAGAAGGTTCCGCATCTTCCGGGCAAGGACAGAGAGACTCAAGAGGAGCTTCTATCCCCAAGCCATCCGTGCCCTAAACACACACACCCGCCCTCTCACATCATCTATAATTGACTGAGACAGGACTCTTCCAGACACTAAACCAAGGCACAATGTACATTTCAATTCCTTTAATTTTAAATATGTTTATATTGTCTATCCTGTAAAATAGTCAGATGTCTATTCATATTAATGTACAGAATTCACCTGCTTGCTGCTACTACTGCACATTCACCCAGTGTGTGTGTGTGTGTGTGTGTGTGTGTGTGTGTGTGTATATATGTTCTTACTCTTCCCCCCCCCCATTTCTTTGTACATGTCGAGGAGCGTGTCAGGCTATATTTCCCTGTGTGTTATACTTGTATAACTATGCATGTGACAAATAAAGAACCTTGAACTTTAACTTGGTGTTAGGGGTGCAGGTGAGGTCATCTGAGATGTGTACTCCCAGGAACTTGGTGCTGTTAACAGTCTCTAATGTGGAACCGTGGATGCTGAGTGGTGTGTGGGTGGAGCGAGTCTTCCTGAAGTCTCCTTGGTTTTGTCCACATTCAGCGACAGCTTGTTCTCACTCGTCTGGCTTCCCTAGTGGGGGGGAGAGGGTGGCTTTGTATGCATGTCTCACATTAGCATACAGTAGGCCAGTTGTCCTGTTTCTCCGTGTGGGACCACAAACAGTCCAGTGTGACATGGTTAGGGTCTCCACATATAATAATGAAGGCTTCGGGGTGTTGTGTCTGCAGTCTTGCTGTGTGTATTTCCTCATAGGCAGCTGCAGTCACGGTAGATCGGATGGTTGTTCTGAGCAGAGAGTTTGTCAATCTTGTTCTGTAGCGAGTTCACGTCGCCCACTGTCTCTGTCGGGATTGATGGTTCGAATCGCCTCCGGTGATCTGCTTTCCTCACTTTCAGCTTCGCTCCCGTCTCGTGGCCTCTGTAGCTTGGCCAGTATGCTGTGCCACATGCCGGTCTGTGCCTTTGTATTTAGTGCCAGCGGCTTTGACTTGGAATAGACAAAAGGCCGCCGTCGCTTCAGCGCCATCTTGAAAGTATGTGACATCAAACTGAAATTAAAATCGCTGAGCAGGAAGTGCCTCCTCAAACGTGGACAAACGACTCACTGTGTCGGGAACGCCATCTGTATGACCTCACACATCTCTATTTGTTGTTTCAGGTTCCTGTGCCCCCGAGTGGCTCCACCCAGCTCCACCATTAGCTCCGCTTCCAGCCTTGTGTCCAACAAGGTGAGTTTGAACTTCTGTTCAATTCAGTGTTATTTATATAACACCAAATTACAACAGCCTTTCTGTTTCAGGAGAACATCCTTGTTTCAGAGGCAGCGCTACCGGCAGAACAAAGACCACCTCAGCTGGATTATTATGGGCCTGAGGCTGAGCTCCGCCCACCCGAGGAGGTGGCCAAGCATCAGCCAGGGAGTCAGGCAATCAGAGACGGAGGATGTTCATCAGTGAAGAGGAAGAGCTCGGAGCTGGAGGCCACAGAGGAGGTGACAGCAGACACCAAGCAAGTCTCTGCCCATTTCCTTGGCTCCTCTTCCTTCTCCTTGCTGGAGGCGGCCGAACAGGAGCTACAGGAGAGGAGGAGGCAGGAGGAGGAGGACAGACGGCTCGCTTTCATCCTACAGAAGCAGCTCGACCAGGAGGAGAAACGGCGTGCCACTGACAGAAGCAAAGGTTCCACAGACGCCTACCAGCTCCGCCCACACCGACGAGCCGAGGAAGAGGAGGGCTGCGCTTCCATCATGCCAGGAAGACCCTGCAGGAGAACGCCAAAGAACTGTACCGCCAAGCCCTCTGCCTCCTCCTCCTCCTCCTGCTCAGGGAAGGGGAGCAAACAGACTCTTTTGACTGAGATGTTCTTCAGCAGCTGAGGTGTCCTCTGCCTGCTCCTCCTCCCCTTCCTGCAGGAGCATGAATAAATTGAGCTGTCAACCTGAGCGCTGTTGTTACTTTAAAACACAGAAGACCAGAAGTTTGTGGACACGCCGCTGCCTCTTACCTGTGAGTCGTCATGGTGAGCACACGGCGGTCCACAGATGTGATGGCAGTGACCGTCCACTGGGGAATTGTGAACAGAGTTCATGTGTTTTACTTTGAAAAGTTCTGCTGGAGGATGACTTCATGCCTCTGCACGTCATTCAGCTGGAATGCTTCTTTCTCACTGGTGGAAGCGCTGGCGAGGACTCAGTGCCGTCAGGTTATTTTTACCCATTTGCCAGATGACACCGACTCACCATTATATTTCCAGCCCCAGCTTCTGTGACTCCGCCCAGAGCCCGTCCACGTCTGGTTAACGTGTTGATGATTGGTCAGGTGGTGTGTGAATGTGTCTCCTTAGTGTTGTTGCTGATGTCACTGGTGTCACATGATAGAATGTGAGGAATTGTGGGATACGCTGCATGCTGACTGCAGTGGGTCATGTGACGCTACATCTGATTTATTTTTATGGTTTGAATGTTGAAAGTGGGAGTTTCTATTTGTCTCAGGGTCACCTGAATGCAGCACTCACCTGGTTAAGCGGCACATGGCCACAGTAGGAGGGGTTAAAGAGGCTGCCATGTCAACCTGTTTGTCATTTGTTTTTCTGAGAAATAAACCATCACCATCATCGTTTCCTGTTTTCTGACACTAACGAATGAGCAACTCCCCATTCACTATTTTGCCCAAAGGAGCATCAGTGGAGCCTCTCTATGACATCACGTGTGTCTCACAGTAGAGTTAATTCTATGTAGATCTGCACATACAGCTGTGTGTGTGTGTGTGTGTACGTGTGTGTGAGAGAGACATATTAAACACTGACGTTAAATACATGAATAAACGAAAACCGTGTGAAACGATCCAGCAGTCAGAGCGAGGACTGTGGGTCTGCTGGCTGCTCCCACAGGTGAGCCACAGGTAGAAGAATAAAGAATCCAGGTAAACGTTAGACATTACAAAGTGACTGAGGTACTGTGCCCTGATTGGCTGGAAAAGCAGAGAAACACAGATCACACTTCAGCTTGTAAAACTTTTGAACCCTTTAGATGGTTTTGCTACGCAGATGATATCCAAATGTACCTTCCTCTAAATTTGGATGTCCCGTCCACATTCTTGCCTTTGTTTGAATGTCTGCAGGTGGTTAAAAGACTGGCTATCCCAGAATTCTCTTATCTTAAATGAAAGCAAAACAGAAATTATTGTTTTGATAGCTGCGTTTCCCTGGGCCAGCTAACTGATACAATGGGTTCTTTCGCCAACCACCTTTCTCATTCTGCCAGTAACCTCGGCGTGCTCATGGATAGTTCTTTTAAATTAAAGAAGCAAGCATCCACTGTGCAAAAAAAAAAGCTTTTATCAATTAGGCCGGCTCGAGCCCTGGCTCGGACAGTCTGTCGTGTCCTTGGGCAAGACACTTCACCCGTTGCTTACTGGTGGTGGTCAGAGGGGCCGGTGGCGCCAGTGTCCGGCAGCCTCGCCTCTGTCAGTGCGCCCCAGGGTGGCTGTGGCTACAATGTAGCTTGCCATCGCCAATGTGTGGATGACTGGATGTGTAAAGCGCTTTGGGGTCCTTAGGGACTAAGCAAAGCACTATACAAATACAGGCCATTTACCATTTAACCAGCACCAGAATGCATGAGCAGATCACCCCTGTCCTCGCTAAACTACACTGGCTTCCCATCAAATATCGCATTAATTTCAAACTGCTGCTCACTTTTAAAATTCTAAATAACCTGGCCCCTAGCTACCTAACTGATCTGCTTGATCTGTACAACCCAAAGAGAGCACTAAGATCCTCCAGCCAACTGCTCCTAATGTAATCAGTGGTCTCGTTTAAAAACCAGAGGTGACCGTGCTTTTGCCATCGCTGCCCCTGGACTCTGGAAAAATCTCCCAGTGGAAATCTGTCCATCGGAATCAATTCAGTCGTTCAAATCCCGTTTGAAAACACACTTGTTCAACTTAGCTTTTGAAAACAATTAGTGTGACTTTCATTCGGCCTGCACTACACCATGTAAATGCAATTTTAAGTATAATTGTACTATTTGTTCTGCCCGCATTGCAGTTTTATCGTGAAGCACTTTGATGTACACTGGTCTTTTAAATGTGCTATATAAATAAACTTTGACTTGACATGACCTCAGACTGAGGAACAGAAAGCATCAGCAGGTCAGAGACTCGGGGTCAGAAACCAGGTCACTGCGTATGGTCTAACAGGAAGTTACATCGCCACACGGCTTTCTGCGTTCCCTGCGGTCATGTGACCTTGGTAACTGATGTCAACATCCCCAAGGAGTCATGGTTTCCGCTGTGTGACCTAATGAGCTCCACGAGAAAATGTGAGGAAGTCGACCACATCAGGCCTGATTGATGAGGATGCTTCAACGCGGGCGCCTCGGCTCGCCATTTAGGTTCCTCGGACTGCGACTCAAAAACTCCAGAGGAGACGCTGCTGTGGACCAAAGTTGACTCTAGTTCATCAGAAGAGGATGTTTTTGTATCTTACCTGTTTAAGCTTTAAAGTTTGTAGCATTAGGGGCGTGGCCTCTTTGACGTACAGGCGGCACAGAAACTGATGTCTCACTGAGATTTTTCTTTTTCACTCACATGAGCTCGGGCGCTCGCTCTGGAGTATTTAGTGTGAGCTCGCCTGTCCACTGTGGGCTGAGAACCAGCTGCTGTCTGTACCCACACACATGGGATGAATGAGTATACGTATCTAGTAACCTGCATACGTCTCATCATTCTCACATTCCTGCTCTTATATTTGGTTGTTTCTTGCATTTTGCAGCTGTTGCTTGTGAAGCTGGCACACAAGAATTTCACTCACATGTGCTGTGACAATAAAACTCTTTGATTTGATTACAGAGAAAAGCAGCAGAAACATCTGAGCTGAACAGGCACTGATTTGATCTTTGAGTGGCCTGTGACCTCTGACCTCCTGACTGTTAGGAGGTCTTTCTCAGTCCAGCCTCTGGAGCTGTGAACTTAGTTCTGTCTACAAATGCACCAAAACCTCCAAATAATTACCTTCTAATATATCGTGTCTTTCAAGGCCTCGATGTAATCGGGACCAGTCATGTTCTACCTTTATGCCGTCCGGCTGACCAGTCACGATCAGTGGTGACAGAATCGACTAATAGGAATCCACCCTGAAAAACCTCCCTCCTCGTGTTGAGCTACAGAAGCAGAATCACCAGCTGCTGCGTCGCATCATGTGTGTGTTTGTAGGTCTGATTTCATCCTGTTTATTTCTGTTTTTCCAGTTTGATACCAAGCCGGTCCTGTTGAGGGTAAGTTTCCATCTTTTGTACTTCCTGAATGCGTAATAGCGGGAGGCGTGTCCTGGTGCATGTGCTGATAGATATTTGTGGTTGTTCCTCAGAGTCTGAAGTGGATCATCAGTCAGCCTTCCCGGTGAGTCGACTTCTGCTATTATTAATAGAAACATATTACTGTTGCTCAAAGTCTGTGTACTGTCACAGATTTAAAAAATCATCTTACTAAATAAACTAAAAACTGAGAAATTATATTTGTAAATGGGTTTAATAATTTCAACATATAAGTGCAAATAGAAGGAGCCTTTATTCATGCTTTTACTTTGATGAGATTGGACCTGAATGATACATGATCACACAGTTTTGTAATTATATTATTATTTAGTGATTTAAACACTCGAGGATTGAAGAATGAGTGATTATTAATCTGTATGATTGAATCAATGTTTTTATTTAAACAGGTTTGTATTATTAATAATGATTATTCAATGAATTCAGACTCGACTCAGACTATGACTTTACTGATATTGACAGAAATATGAATGTGATTATTTCAATGACATTTCAAGGATGATTTTGTAAGTTTATAAATAAGTTTTTAAAGAACCAGATTAAACGAGTCACATCACAGCATAATTAGAGGAATCCAATAACAGGAATCTGAAACGAGGACTCATTTTACAGGAACCCGATCACAAAGTCAAATTACAGGAGTCATATTGAAAGAGATTATAGAACCAGATTATATGGGTCAAATTACAGGAGGCATATTACGGCAAATTACAGGCGCTGGAATACAGGGTCAGACTAGAGTCAGAGTATAGGAGCAAGATTACAAAAAACAGATTACAGGAATCAGATTAGAGCAGCGGTTCCCAAACTTTGTTTGCTGGGCCCCCCTTTGTTTTACAAGGAAAATGTTCGCGCTCCCCCCCTCCCGCGTGCGCACAAGCACACACACATCCTCCAACCACACACGCACACATTTTGCTCCATTGCGGTTTATTTCACACCTCAAACATTTTGTAAACAATTAAGCAAATACAAGTAAACAGCAATAAATTACAGGTAGTAATAAAATAAACTCTTTTACGCTGCGTCCGCACCTACACGGGTGTTTTTCAACACGCAGCTGTTTCGTCCACCTAAACGGCGTTTCGAATCACCGAAAAGTGAGATTTTTTAAAACTCAGTTTTTGCGTTTACGTGTGGACAAGGAATACAGAGTTCGTCAAGCAACGTCAAAGGTATGTGCCTTTTTCACGTCACGCTGTGGCCACGTTATTGTTTACATGAGATGAATCACAGAATGGCAGATAGAGACGAAATACTGTTAATCTGACTGTCTGCAGGTTTTACACACAGTTACTGTCCCTCCATTTACAAAGGCAGAGGCGTCACGGTGTCATTATTTTACATGCAGTTGGTTTTTTCCTGTGTAATAATGTTCAACATTGCATCAATATATTTTTCAAAAATGCCTCTCTGTGCAAAATGGGTTCAAAAACATAAACAGCTGTGGGATCCTGTTAGTCTGTGACAGAGGGAACAAATCGTGGCAGGATCAGCCTGATGTTATTTGCATCCTGCTGTAACTTTACTGTATAAAGAGCTAACATCTCCAACATGTCAGGAGTAGTTAGTCATTACAACAAGTGTTTGTGAACTAAAAATCAAGAATGTGGGATCCTGTTTGTCCGTGATTTGGAGAACCCAGGGAAAACCAACCCTGCAGGGAGACCTACCTCAGCACTTGTGCAGGTGAAGCCAAAGGGCAGATTTGCTTCATCATATTTTCTAGTCTTTGGCTTAGAATGAAGTTGGTTTGGAAACATATTCAGCGATGCTTCAGCGATGCTTCAGCTCCTGCTTTGCGTTTCTGTGGCCGCCCCGTGCTAGCAGTGTCCAAGCGTTGTTTTTTTTCCACCCCTTTTCATACCGCGCCCCCCCTGCAATGGCTCTGCACCCCCCCTGGGGGGTAGCCCCATACTTTGGGAAGGTCTGGATTAGAGTAACCACACTACCAAGATTACAGAGTCATATTAGAAGAGTCAGATAATGCGATTAAAATTACAGGAGTCGGATGTTAGATATTTGGTTTACAAGAAATGATAATACTATGAAGGATGTGTTTTTACCTTCAGAGACTCGACGGTTAATCTCATGACTGTTTTCATGTTTAGTTTCTATAAAAATCTAGATGTGCGTATCAAGGTGTCTGCGATGTGTGGGCGTGTCTCTAGTTCCCATGGCGATTGTCTGCATACTGTGCAACATCCTGCTACTGGTTCCTGAGCTGAAGATCCAGTTCCTGTTGGACGGTCATGTGACTAGAGAGGCTACCTGGGCCACAGGACTGTGGGGCTCTGGCTTCCTGGTGAGTGTGTGTGCATACATGGACTGGTTCTTATACTTTATATACATGTACTACTTTAACATGCCATCCATGTGTGTTTGTGTATGTGACCTTCAGATCAGTAGGCCAAAGTAGGGATTCTACATATCGCCTTACTTTGGACCTTTCATCTCTTCCTCAAAGTTAAATAAGGTCAGCTTTTATAAAATGTCTGTTGTCTTTGAAACTAAGCTTCAAACTCTGGTGCCTTCACATCTAGGAAACGATTGGGGTCAACCTGAAACAAAGGCAGATGTGAAATGTAAAAGTGAGATCAGAGGTCAAGTGTGACATGATATTTAGATGCAAAATATGATGTGATAGTCACAATCACATAGTACGATTAAAAAGAACAAAGTAAACAACATGAGGAATATACAGAATATAATATTATTCCCTCAAAAGTAACTACTGCGCAGAGCTGCCGTAACAGAAGTCTGTAGACTGCTTATTCTTCTTTAGACTCTTTCTCCAATCTTTCTTCCTGAGTTAACTTAAGTAATGACTTTCTCCAAAACATCAGTGTGTCTACTACACCTCAATCCTACGAGACTAGGGATGGGTATTGATTTTCACGATTCCAATTCCAGTTTCAATTCTGTTTAACAATTCGATTCTTTATTGATTATTTTTAAAAAGGAGAACACTAAGGTCGATTAGCTTAGAACTTTGTTTTATATCTTCTCTTTGAACAAGATAGAAATTTAGGAGCAACATGGCCTTACAAACCCAACAGTGAGATCTTAAGAGATCCACAGCCTACGGCTCTTCAATGGGGTGTCACAGGGTCCCCAGGAAAAAAACTGTAAATGTAAAATAATAAAATAAATATTCTTCTGTAGCAATAACAAAGTATAACATTAATTATTCTGTAGCAATTACACAAGAATATCCAGTAATGTCCCTGCCTACAATTAAACACATTCACTTACTGAAAATCATCTGCTGTGGCAAATGGGTGCAAGCCTTTGACCACAAACTGAGTCACTGCTCGGTGACATTCGTCTATCCTGGCCTGAAAGGAGACGCTGCCGGTAGACTGCAGCGAGAGCTGCCAGCATCTGAGCCAGACTCTGTCTCATCAGGGTCACTAAATGCACAGTGATGGCAGCTTTGTAATAAGGCAGATCGTGCTAACATAATATGCACTGTTAGTTGATTATTTACCTGCCGCATTAACGGGAGAGGACGTGCAAACGTTACCGCTGCTGCTGGGTTGAGATTCACGAGTCCGGAGTGGAATTAAAAACACGACATTCATTTAAGGTCATCGCGTGTTTTGTGAGCAAATGCTTTTGCATATTCGTAGTGTTTCCTCCCTTAAACATCTACTTTGCAAGTATTGCAAGTTG